>NC_068286.1:24837459-24958857 GCF_025860055.1 Xyrauchen texanus | reverse complement strand
TCATAGAGACAAGGGGGCAGGCTCATTTTACTCAGATGACCAATCAGTCTCTCAGGATCATTGTGCAGCTATCAAGCCACGTCCTACCAACCATTTAGAGCACCTTATCAACAAGTCCCATAGACATCTAATGAAAGAGATCAAAGGGATATCTCCAGATAGAACTGTCATAGAAACACAAGGGTGGTCTCGTTTGACTCGGGCCAGCAAACAGCCAATCATGAATCACCTCAACACTTCCTAGCCCCTTCCTAGCAACCATTGTCGAGCACCTTAGCAACCAAAATCCATAGAGGGATATCTTCCATTCTGAATGTCACAGAGGCATGGGAGTTGGTTTATATCATTCATACTAACAAGCAGCCTTTGGAGTTTCATGATTGGCAGCTTCCAAGCCACTCCCTAGCAACTAAACAGAGTACACTAGCAACCGAGTAACAAATAACTATATCTCTGCACCAGAAAATCTAAGAGACTTCTGGGTAGATTTATTTCAATCAGGATGGCAAGGAGACTTGATTAGTATCACTATGGTAACTGCCTAGCAACCAGATGGTGGTACTCTAGCAACCGGGTAACAAATCACATACCTCTGCATCAGAAAAACGTAGAGACTTCCGGGTTGACTTAATTCAATCAGGATGGCAAAGACACTTCATTAGAATCACTATGGTAACTGCCTAGCAACAAGGAGGGGTTACCCTAGCAACCGAGTAACAAATCACATATCTCTGGATCAGAACATCGTTGACACTTCCGGGTTGACTGATTTTACTCAGGATAGCAAGGAGACTTGATAAATATCACTATGGTAACTGCGTAGCAACCAGATGGGGGTACCCTAGCAACTGAGTAAAAAACACATATCTCAGCAGTTATAAAATGCTATCTGACGAGTTTTGCCACGGCAAGCACCACTCACATTTTCTTCAGGAAATCTACATTCTAGTTATTATTCCGATTCTTCTTCTTCTTATTCTTCTTGCAGTGAAATTTTCGGTATCTAACCCCTCCTAGAGCTTTTAAGCTACAGGCACCAAACTCGGCACAGACCTTCAGACTAATCCCGAATAGTGTGCTGTATCTTTTCTAACTGATCGGACTTACGGTTTTCCTAAAAATGACGATCAAACTCGGAAAAAACTCCCATTGACTTAACATTGCGGAATGTTCAGAAATTTAAATCCCAACTGACATTTTCACACACACAGACAAAAAGGGCCTGTCAGCCCTGCATCTCTCCCTCTCGCTCTCCCTCAGAGGATTTGTTTTATCAAGCAGCCAAAAAGTAATGACCTAAAATCTTCATAACCACACGCTAAAACATGCTAAAAACGTGCTAGCATCATGCTAACACATGCTAGCATCACCAAGCGAAGTGCTAAAAATGCTAAAAATGTGCTAGCATCATGCTAACACATGCTAGCATCACCTAGCGAAGTGCTAAAAAATGCTAAAAACATGCTAGCATCATGCTAACACATGCTAGCATCGCCTAGCGAAGTCGCTCAAACATGTTAAAAGCGTCTTAGCATCATGCTAACACATGCTAGCATCGCCTAGCGAAGTGCTACAACATGCTAAAAGCGTCTAGCATGACGCCTAGCTGAAGTGCTAAAAAATGCTAAAAACGTGTTAGCATCATGTTAACACATGCTAGCATTGCCTAGCGAAGTGCTAAAAATGCTAAAAACGTGCTAGCATCATGCTAACACATGCTAGCATTGCCTAGCGAAGTGATAAAAAATGCTAAATACGTGCTAGCATCTATCTGTCTGTCTATCTATCTATCTATCTGAGGGTCAATATCTATCTATCTATCTATCTATCTATCTATCTATCTATCTATCTATCTATCTATCTATCTATCTATCTATCTATCTATCTATCTATCTATCTATCTATCTCTCTAACTTAAACTTTAAACTATTTTAAACTATAAACTAATTTAAACTTCAAACTACTTTAAACTTCTTCAAACTTTCTGGTCCAAACTATCACAAGCCAACTTAAAGTTTGTCTCGACGAACTTTTTTTTCTAGTTTTATCAAGCAGCCAAAAAGCAATGACCTAAAATCTTCATAGCCACACGCTAAAACATGCTAAAAACGTGCTAGCATCTATCTGAGGGTCAATATCTATCTATCTATCTATCTATCTATCTATCTATCTATCTGTCTGTCTGTCTGTCTGTCTGTCTGTCTGTCTATCTATCTATCTATCTATCTATCTATCTATCTATCTAGCAACTAAGTTAAACTTTTTTAACACTACACTGTAGAACTGGCTCATTAGAGTCATTCATTTGTGAATCAGACTAAACTGGTCACACTGTAAGTTTCACATTGTAGATTCAAAAGAACCGGCTCATTAGAGTCATTAATTTGGGAATCAGACTACACTGGTCACACTGTAAGTTTCACATTGTAGATTCAAAAGAACCGGCTCAATAGAGTCATTAATTTAGGAATCAGACTACACTGGTCACACTGTATGTTTCACACTGTAGATTCAAAAGAACTGGCTCATTAGAGTCATTCATTTGGGAATCAGACTAAACTGGTCACACTGTATGTTTCACATTTTAGATTCAAAAGAACTGGCTCATTAGAGTCATTAATTTGGGAATCAGACTACACTGGTCACACTGTATGTTTCACATTGTAGATTCAAAAGAACCGGCTCATTAGAGTCATTCATTTGGGAATCAGACTACACTGGTCACACTGTAATTTCACACTGTAGATTCAAAAGAACCGGCTCATTAGAGTCATTCATTTGGGAATCAGACTACACTGGTCACATTGTATGTTTCACACTGTAGATTCAAAAGAACCGGCTCATTAGAGTCATTCATTTGGGAATCAGACTACACTGGTCACACTGTATGTTTCACACTGTAGATTCAAAAGAACCGGCTCATTAGAGTCATTCATTTGGGAATCAGACTACACCGGTCACACTGTATGGTTCACATTTTAGATTCAAAAGAACTGGCTCATTAGAGTCATTAATTTGGGAATCAGATTACACTGGTCACAATGTATGTTTCACACTAGATTCAAAAGAACCGGCTCATTAGAGTCATTAATTTGGGAATTAGAGTACACTGGTCACACTGTATGTTTCACACTGTAGATTCAAAAGAACCGGCTCATTAGAGTCATTTGTTTGGGAATCAGTCTACACTGGTCACACTGTATGTTTCACACTGTGGATTCAAAAGAACTGGCTCATTAGAGTCATTAATGTTGTAATCAGACTACACTGGTCACAATGTATGTTTCATACTGTAGATTCAAAAGAATCGGCTCATTAGAGTCATTTGTTTGGGAATCAGTCTACACTGGTAACACATTCTAGCATCGCCTAGCGAAGCGCTAAAACATGCTAAAAAAGTGCTAGCATCATGCTAACACATGCTAGCATCGCCTAGCGAAGTGCTAAAACATGCTAAAAACGTATTAGCATCATGCTAACACATGCTAGCATCGCCTAGCGAAGTGCTAAAACATGCTAAAAACATGCTAGCATCATGCTAACACATGCTAGCATCGCCTAGCGAAGTGATAAAAAATGCTAAAAACGTGCTAGCATCATGCTAACACATGCTAGCATCGCCTAGCGAAGTGCTAAAACATGCTAAAAACGTGCTAGCATCATGCTAACACATGCTATCATCGCCTAGCGAAGTGCTAAAACATGCTAAAATCGTGCTAGCATCATGCTAACACATGCTAGCATCGCCTAGCGAGTGCTAAAACATGCTAAAAACGTGCTAGCATCATGCTAACGCATGTTAGCATCACCTAGCGAAGTGTTAAAACATGCTAAAAATGTGCTAGCATCTATCTGTCTGTCTATCTATCTATCTGATGGTCAATATCTATCTATCTATCTATCTATCTATCTATCTATCTATCTGAGGGTAAATATCTATCTATCTATATCTATCTATCTATCTGAGGGTAAATATCTATCTATCTATCTCTCTATCTATCTATCTGAGTGTCTATCTATCTATCTATCTATCTATCTATCTATCTATCTATCTAGCAACTAAGTTAAACTTTTAACTACTATAAACTACAAACTACTTTAAACTTTAAACTAATTTAAGCTTTAAACTCATTTAAACTATAAACTACTTTAAACTTCAAACTACTTTAAACTATAAACTACTTTAAACTTTAAACTAATTTAAATTATAAACTAATTTAAACTTCAAACTACTTTAAAATTCAAACTAATTTAAACTTTAGACTAATTTAAACTTTAAACTAATTTAAACTATAAACTACTTTAAACTTCAAACTACTTTAAAATTCAAACTAATTTAAACTTTAAACTAATTTAAACTATAAACTAATTTAAACTTCAAACTACTTTAAACTTCAAACTTTCTGGTCCAAACTTTCACAAGCCAACTTAAAGTTTGTCTCGACAAACTTTTTCTAGTTTATATTTAGATTGCTCCTGCTGACTTGAGCCAACCATTTTTTTCTCCTCTCCATGTCAGTGGGGAAGCCATACATTCGCACACCTTTCTCTGAGCGATTGGAGCATCCCCATGCAGCACAGCAAACCATGGTGAAGACTATGCAACGACAACATGAAAGAAAGGACACATACAAAATGCTTGGCATGCTATTTAATTTATTAGAAATGTATTCATGAATTGCTGTAAATAGTTATTGCATTTATTTGAATAAAAATACAAAAAAGTAATATCGTAATATATTATATTTTCTATTTTAATGTATTTTAAAATGTAATTTACTCCTGTGATGCCAAGCTGAATTTTCAGCCTCATTACTTTTGAACGGCAGTTTAAATACGAGTATGCTTAAGTTGTTTTAAAGCTGAATATATTGTGTATATGAATAAGTATTGTAAGAATTATACATTAGATATATAATATTTATAATACATAAATAATTATTTTACTATATATAGAATTGTAAGAATTGTAAACAATAAGCTTCATTTCACTAAATTTTACATTTACGTAACTGCTGCTAATAGTTAATAGTTCATTGACCCATTGTGCGGTGCGAGCTGGAAATCACCTGTCACCAGCCTGTCTCTGTACTATCTGAAAAGTCATAAATATGACATTAGTTACCATGAGATTAGTGAAAACAATGAACATGAGGTAACATAAAAAGGCAACAGAAATCCTAGCCTGAAATTAGTTGAGGCAAATAACGGTAAGCGAACACTAATCCTCAAATATTAGCTGATTTGATCTTTAAAAAACAACATCGCTGTAACAACATACTCAAGCTACATACATATGTCGGTGTGTTACATAAATATATAAAATAAATGCATTTATTGACTACTAATTACCAGAAATCGCAGTTCTGTCACTCTACTCTAACAGTTTGGAATGACCGCAAAAGCACTTCCTGGAACTATCTGAAGTCTACGTGAATCACGTGACGATCAAGCATTTAGAACTTACGTTGTCGCAACTCTCTCTTTATATGGCTCTGCAGCGTTAGAAGCCACGGCAATAATGAAGTAAGACATTCGAAAATCAGATTCGTTGGAGGACTGGCTATGTTTACATGCACAACTTTTGTTTCAATCTGTGCGCGTTTATATGATTAGGTGTTAAGGCTTTTTAGTCCGATTGAGCCGCCAATGCGTTTGCTAACGGATTATTTTGTTGCACTTGCACGTATTGCAATGAGCCTATTGTGAAGCCCACTGATTGGCTGTGCTAGTGAACACTGAAGTCTTGCGACCCCCTACAGAATTATCAACGACCCACTTGTGGGTCGCGACCCACCGGTTGAGAAACCCTGGTATAGGCTACACACAAATGAAGAAAAGGACCAAGAAATTAGAGGATCCTTAGTATGTTAAATAGTGGCAAACCCCCCAGGCTTACAGAAATGGTTTAACCCTACTACTCAGCAGCCAATGGAAAAGTGCAACACTCACCCCTTCAAACTGGACAAGTGGCCAAATGGCTCAAAATCACATTAAATCAACACGTTGTTTACGCGTTGTTAACGCGTTGTCAACGCATTAACAACACGTAAACAACAAGTTAGCAACAAGTTAACAGCACGTAAACAACGCGTGAAAAGTTAACATGTTGACAACGCGTAGACAACACGTTAACAACGTGCAAACAACGTGTTGTTGACGTGTTGTCTACGCGTTGTCTGCGTGTTAAAATTCGCGTATATTTGGACTGTCTGGCGTTCCATAGATCTGTACACACGCGAGAGTTCTTTTCTGCACATGCGCGCAGATCTGTAGCCTACACACGTGCAAGTTCTTTTCAGCACACAAGTCGGTTTTGACACTCAGGGGCGGGGCCCAATCCTTTCTGTTAACAAATGCTATTGGCTGCTGACCAAATACTGTATTGATTGGCTGCATCTCTTCGAATCTCTCGTGATTGGCTGTTGATGGAGGAGAACAGACAGAAAGTGGGAACTTTTTATTTTTGACATGAAAAAACATACAAAACTCTCTTAGTGGAGAAATAAGAAATATACATCAATTGGAACAATACAATTATTGTCAGTGTAAATGGAAAAAAAAATTATAATCGTTCATAAACCATGAAAAAGAAGGCTTCGAATATCTCCACTTACTATAATGAATGATATTTACCCATGAGGACAATCATATTAACCAAATCAGATAGGGATGAATCTACGTTATGGATCCATATAAAAGTGAATTTGTGATAAGTCAAACATCAGGATGTCATCAAATGACAGCCAATTATGTACATCAGACCAGAAGCTTTTGGCCATAGGACATACAAAGAACAAGTGTTCCAGAGTCTCATCAGCTGCCTTACAAAATACACAGGGATCTACTTCCAATTTAAACCTCTTTCTAAGAAAGTCAGCAACCGGATATATTTTATAAATTATTTTAATGTGAGTCTCTTTGACTTTAGGGAAATGGGCCATTTGATGAATTTGAAATGTGGTTTATCTATGGACAAGGCATTCATATTTGGAATTTGTACACACACAATCCTCTATTATAATCCAAAAACATTTTGTTATATAAATACATTTGTTTTAACATTTTCTGTAATGTTAATTACATTCATTAATGACTAGATTTGGTAAGGTTGGTGAAAGTCTTATTCTCACATACATCAATGTGTTTTGGAATAACGGTAATAACGGTATTGATTTACACATTTTATTATATTCTCTATAAGTGCAGTTAAGATTATACTTGAGCAAAAATGCTAATGTCCCAAAAAGTTACCATTATCATCTAATTTATCATTCACAAACACAATACCCTTCTCAAACCAATCACTTTTAAACAATGATTTCATATTAATTGTAATGACCCTGTTATTCCACAGGGTTGTGGTTAAATATAATTTTACAGTATTGGAGAAGTTGTTTGTGGAAGTTTGATAATTTAATCTTAGATACCTCAATCACATTTTAAAAGAAATTCAGGCCCACCTATTTTATTAAATAGAGATCTAGAGATCTATCAAATAGAGTAAGTATGATTTCAACCATTTACACGTAAATGCCCCAAAAATGTATTCAAAGTCCAAGGATGTATACCACCCTTATCATTCTGTGATTCTGTGATTCAACTGTGATTTCCTAATATAATGGGTTTTATTTTTACAAAGGAGGGTACTATATATATATATATGTATGTATGTGTGTGTGTGTGAGCACAAAACATCTTACAGCTACAAGAAATTGAGGAATTTAGAAAGAAACCATAACCCCTTTACTGTCTGCATCATCCTTCCTACTTTCTGTCTGTTCTCGTCCAACAACAGCCAATCACAAGAGATTCGAAGAGATGCAGCCAATCAATACAGTATTTGGTCAGCAGCCAATAGCAGTTGTTAACAGAAATTAAGGAGGAATTTAGAAAGAAACCATAACCTCTTTACTGTCTGCATCATCCTTCCTACTTTCTGTCTGTTCTCGTCCAACAAAGCCAATCATGAGAGATTCGAAGAGATGCAGCCAATCAATACAGTATTTCGTCAGCAGCCAATAGCATTTGTTAACAGATAGGATTGGGCCCCGCCCATGAGTGTCAAAACCGACTTGTGTGCAGAAAAGAACTCGCGCACCTGTGCAGTAAAGAACTCGCACGTGTGTGGGACTTGTTAATTTGTGTGCACAATCATATTTTTTGTGCTCGAGTTTGTGATTTGCAAGTTCTGCATGTTTAAATTTTACGTGCGAGCTGTGTCATGGTGCTCACACTTTTGAAATTCACTTGCGCGCTGTGTTTATGCACTTGCGCTGTTTTGTCCAACATTAAACGCCATACGACACTAGGGAACTCTCTTGAGCACCGAATATGCCTCTGATCTATGAAAAAAGGCCAATGAGAAGTTGGCAGATAGTATTTGCATACCCGGCCCCCGGACATACAGGTATAAAGGTGATGAAATACTATGAGTTCATTCAGAAATTTTCTTCGGAGCCGATGGTTGTGTGTGCAGTCAGCTGCGAGTTACACACCCGTTCCTGTTCCTCTGACGCTGTCTGCTGTGGCGCATTACAGCAGCTTTCTCCTTCTCTGCACGGCAGTGCAGTTTGCCCCTGGGTTAAAAAGAGTTATTTTCTCTAAAAGAGCAAATACACAGCTGGCGTTGAGCATCCTTTTCAGGACGCGTCTTTTTAAAGACGTATTTCCGCCTCTGTGTAGTTTCTGGATGCGGTTGATTTCTCCCCACCTCTGATGGTCATAAAAGCTGCCTTGTGAGGGGGCCAAGATGGCGACCGAGACTCACGTGTTTTTTCTGCTTATAGAGTAATTTTATTTTTATGATAACTTTCATCGTTTAATTGTGTGTAGTGTTAATTTGTGAGACGTAGCAAGGAAACAGTCTTACGCTTCCAATTCCCTTCTATATTTGCTATATTAATTTATATAATGGCGGAGAAGAGACCTGCAAAGAGCAAAGATAAAGCGGCGCCTGGTCACGTAAAGATGTCTCCTGATCAGATGGACGTGCACTCATATGCACGTAAAAGTGATAATACAAGTCTCATACCCCTGCCTGAATCTGAGCCTTGTACTCCGGACTCGAAGAGAAGTCGGCCTGAACCCACACTCGGGGAGGTACAAGATAATATCGTCAAGATATTAGTGGAGAAGATGAATCAGAATACTGCTGTTCTTAATCAAGAAATAAAGCAAAGGAGGCTGAAGCAAAGGAGGTTGAAGGAGGCTACAGAATTTCTTTTTCAAGAATTGAAGGATGTAAAGGCAGACATCTCCGATATGAAAATAATGGGTGAAGACCATCAGAAACAGATAACGGAACTGGAGGACAAGCTCAACAAATCGGACAGGTACCAAAGACGATGGAACTTGAGGCTGTATGGATTGGCAGAACAGGAAGGTGAGGATGTTAAAGCCCGGGTGGTTGAAATCTGCCGCTCTGTCATCCCAGAAAACGAGGAGACCTGTCAACAGCACATTGATGTTAGCCACAGAGTTGGTAGGGAGAGTGCAGAGAAGATTCGACCAGTTATCATTAGGTTCATAGCCAGGTCAACAAGAGATCTCATTTGGAAGAACGCTAGAATATCGGAATATTTGAAATCGAGAAAGCTGCGGTTTGGGGAAGACCTAACGACAAAAGATAAGGAGGCTCGTAACAAATTATGGCCCCCAAATCGATGCTGCACGTAAAGAAGGGAAACGAGCATTTTATGTGGGATCTAAAGCAATAATCGATGGAAAAGAAATTCAAGTATAGTGAGCAATAGCTGCTCTCTACGCTATACATGTCTCTTAAACATTTTATCTTTGTTTGAGATATTCACCTTGAAGCTCCTGTATGGGATTTTGTTTATGAGAGTTGGACTCTAAGGTAAACGACATTTATTATGTCTCACATTTCATTGATTGACTTCTTCAAATATACACACAGGTTTATTGTTTGACTTTTTGGTCAGTTACGCTGTTCTATGGTGTTTGATATGTTTTTTTTCTTCTTTTTTTCGCTGCTTGTTTTTCTACGTAATGTCATTATGTTTATATTCATATAATGTAAGGGGTATTCGTGATATGTTAAAAAGAAAATATTTTTTTTTAATATATCTTAAGAGATTCAAGGCTGACTTCTATTTTTTGCAAGAGACTCATGCATTAGGATCTGACTACAAATTCTGGGGAAATCAATGGGGAGATGATGTTTGGCTGTCATATGGAAGTAGTAAGTCTGCAGGTGTTGCAATTTTAAGAGGAATGATTAAAGGGAAAGTACTTAAAAGTAATGTACACTCAGCTGGAAGATGGACCATTTTAGTAGTTGAGATAGAAAATAATATTATTAATTTAGGAAACATTTATGGTTATAATAACAAAGCTGAGAATCAAACTTTATTGCAGAGTTTTGAAGAGTAGTTTTCAGAAATGTTGTTAACTTTTTCTAATGCTAATTTGGTTTTGGCTGGAGACTGGAACACCATCAGTGATCCCTTATTGGACTGTCTTCCTCCACGATATGTTAGACAGTATGGTTATTTTTCTTATATTAATGATTTATGTGTGCATCTTAATTGTCTTGATGAATGGAGAAATAGGAATCCTGGTAAAGTTGTGTTTACATGGAGTAATAAGGATGGTTCCAGACAATCCAGAATTGATTTTTGGCTAATGTCTAAAGAATTGGCACATAAAGCTAAAAAGATTGATATAATACCTTCCATTCTTACTGATCATAAAATGATTAATGTTATGATTAGTTTTGATAGTTTAGCTGAAAAAAGATCTGTGTTTAATTATTGGAAGTTAAATAACGCTCTCCTTGAAAATGAACAATTTAAAAAAGTTGTTAAAAATATTATAACAGATTTTTATAGTAAGGCAAATTATTCAAAAATGTATGGGAAGCATTGGGAATTTATGAAGTATTCACTAAGAAAATTTGCTATTAGGTTTGGAAAGGAAATTGCTAAAGCCAAAAGGGTTAAGGAGGGTTAATTGTTAACATCATTAAACATATTATTTTTATATATGGAAAACATAATTTGTCTCCGATAGATAAAGACATCTTAGTTAAATTACAATTAGAATTGGATCAAATATTTGAGAATAAAGCCAAAGGAGCATTTGTGAGGTCAAGGCGTAAATGGTTGGAAGAAGGAGAAAAGAACTCAAAATATTTTTTTCAATTTGGAAAAGAGAAATACTGAATTATCCTCTTTAAAGAGACTTAGAATTGATGCTAAAGTTTCAACAGATTTAAATGAGATCTCTCAATTTGTAACAAGCTTTTATAAAAAGCTATACACAAAAAATGAAGGCATTGGAGATGCAAAATCTTTCTTGGATAATATTAAAATAAATTCTACTATAATAGACGAAGACAAAAAACAATTTTGTGATAGGGAATTAACACTGGATGAAATTCATAAAAATATTGCCAAACTGAAGAATAATAAATCACTGGGTAATGACGGTTTAACTGCTGAATTTTATAAAACCTTTCAGGAAGATCTTTCTGTGTTCCTTTTACATGTTTTTCAGGAAATATTGGAAGCTGAGAAAATGTTGCCTACAATGATTCAACGTTTAATAACTCTAATTCCAAAATCAGGTAAAGACCCACTTAATATTGAAAATTGGAGGCCCATATCTTTAATTAATAATGATGCAAAATTGTTATCGTCTATATTTGCAGAGAGGTTGAAATGTTGTCTGGATAAAATTATTGATGATTGTCAGTCAGGTTTTATGCGTGGCAGATATATTGGAAATAATATTCGTCTAGTTTTGGACCTAATTGATTATAATTTCTTAATTCAGGATGAAAGTTATATATTATTTGTTGATTATTATAAAGCCTTTTACTCTGTGGATCATGCATTCTTGATAGAGACTCTTGGTTTCTTTGGCTTTGGTAATAATTTTATCAGAGCGATTCGTACAATGTATAGCAATTGTAATACTTCTATTAAATTACCTTTTGGAACAACTCCCAGATTTAAAATTTCTAGAGGTGTAAAACAAGGAGATCCTGCAGCTCCTTTCTTATTTCTATTAGTTATGCAAGTGTTGTGTCTTCATATAAAAAAATATCCATTTCAGGGTATTTGTTTATCTGACAAAGATATAAAATGTTCACAGCTTGCAGATGATACAACCATATTTTTGAGAAGTGACAGAGAAGTAGATGCAGCACTTAGGTGTTTAGATATATTTTCGTCAGTCTCAGGTTTAATTATTAATATTAATAAATGTGAATTGTTCCCTTTGAAAGACATGCATAATGATGTCATGGAATTGTGTGGCATACCAGTTAAAAACCAAGTTTCTTATTTGGGGATCAAAATATGTCAAAATCAAATGGAAAGAATTTATTTAAATTATCTTCCATTAATTGATAAAGTACAAAATAAATTGAATGCTTGGTTAATAAGAGATTTGTCTTTGACTGGTAGAATATTGCTATCAAAAGCTGAAGGGTTGTCAAGATTAGCTTATACAGCAATGTTTTAGATGCTCCAAAGTTAATTATTAAGCAAGTTAATAAGAAAATGTATAATTTTATTTGGAAGAATAGGCCACATTACTTAAATAGAGGTGTATTAGGTAATTTATTTCATCAAGGTGGTTTAAATGCAATTGACTTTGAAGTTTCTAATACTATTTTTAAAATTAAATGATTCAGAATTGTATTAAATCTAATAACAAACTGTGGTATTATATCCCAAATTTAGTTTTTAACAAAATTGGCGGTATTAAGTTTCTCCTCAGTTGCAATATTGATATTAATAAAATTCCCATTAAACTATCTAACTTTCATAGACAAGCTCTTTTATCTTGGTTGCTGGTGTACAAATACAATTTCTCTCCCCACAAATGTTTGATTTGGAATAATAAAGATATTAAATATAAGAATAAAACACTTTTCTTTGATTATTGGTTTAGAAATTATATTTTATTGGTGACACAGTTGCTTCGCCGTGATGGTCACTTAATTTCATATGGAGAATTTCTAGATAGATTCAAACTTCCAATATCTGCAAAGGATTACGCGATTGTTTTTGATGCCATACCTTCTGGACTCCTTCAATTGTTGCGTGTTGCTGGTGTTGTTGATTTGAATGTAACCATTCATTTTAACTTAAAATTGGATGGTATAAGTATTGTTGATAAAAAATGCAACAATAACTTCATTAGACAGATCTGTCTGTCTTTTAGGGTACCCCCAGCTAAAAGTTTCTGGAATTCTCGCTTCCAGGACATTGAGTGGGAAGAGGCTTTTATGGTTTCCAGGAGATACTGTGTCATCAATAAGATTAGATAGATTTCATTTAAAATGATTCATTGTATTTATCCAGTTAATCAGGTTATGAAAAGATTTAAGAAAGATATTGATTTGAAATGTGTGTTTTGTAATTTGAATGAAGAGTGTATTTGTCATCTTTTTTTTAAAGCATTTGCTCTAGATTATTCTGGTGTGATTTTAAGGTCTTTTTTAAGGAGATTTCTGGATCTGATATTACTTTGGAGGACAAAAATGTTTTATTTTTTTACAATAGGCCTTTAGAAAAAAGGTTTGTTTTGTTCTTAATTTTATTATTTTAGGGAAATATCACATTCATAAATGTCGTTGGTCAAAAAGTACACCTAGATTTGTACAATTTAAGTTTGAGCTTTGTCAGTATCTTAAAGCATTGGAGGGTGTAAGGAACTCTAAAGCTAAAAAGACTACAGATTGTTGTAAAGCCTTGAAATATTATCCTTTTTAAGCATTTTTGTATTTATTTTGTAATTAGAGATATGTTTTTGATTGTAATACCCCTATGTATATAGTTCTTAATTCTTTTATTTTGTTGTTAGTTTATTTTATTCACTTGTAATATTTTGTATTAATATTGTTGTTGTGTTTTATATACTGTTTTTGTTGCAATTACTGTTATTAAAAAATAAAAATAAAATAAATAAATAAAATAAAATAAAAAATAAAAGCTGCCTTGCGTGCCTGGCATTTTATGAATGGTCTATGTTCCTGATATGCAGCACTAGTGTATACTAGTAATTCATTGAGTAATCTAATTCTTGGATGTACATTTTGTTAAAAACTCTTTTAGAACTGATTAAAATGACATTGGTAGATTTGATATTGGCATACTTCTCTCCGCTCTGTTCTTTTTCGTTGATACGATGTTGCTTGTTGGTTGCATATTTCTGATCAGGGTACTTTTTGAGTTTACTTCTATAATTTTCATCAGTCACATATTGAGAACTTGCACTTCGTTTGACAATCTCTCTGTGAAATTCATCGTCTCTATAACGCTTCAGAGCCATTTAAATGGTCTCATGTATCCATTGCTTTTGCATCCCCGCTTTTGTCTCTCATGTTTACGACGTGTTGTTAAATGTACAATTGCATTTGTCAAATATTTTGCAAGTATGAACGCAATCAGCAGAGTTTTGGACTTTGAACGGCAAGGAATTTGAACTGAAAAATGCAATACAACACGTGTTAAAGTTACATCTAAAATTACGTAAACTGCTTTATCATGTTGTTAGTAATATAACTCAAAACACAAATCTAAAATATTTGTTCATATTTAAACTGAATGTGTGTTTTGCGGCATAACTGTAGACTTTGTTTTCGAATCTCATAGTTAAAATAAAAAAATGTAACAAACTTTTGAATTAAAGATATACCATCAGAAATCTATATATAAAGATTATTGCATTTTAGCAAAATAAACGTGTTTGCTAAAATACTGTATTTTCTAGTGAATGTTGTAAAAGTTTTTTATAATTTTTAGAGTGACTTTGTTGTATTGGCCAACTTGATACATTTAGTTTAAAACACATTTTCAACATTTCGTTAAAGACATTTTGTTAGCACTACAGCTAAACGTTTAAATAATACTTTAAAAATGCACACGCTTCCTAAGATGTTGTGAAATAATCTTAACTGCAGGGTTAAACCCCACCCACCTGAGGGGGCTTGTCAACTTCTCTTACATCATTGTCGTTTTGGATGAGCTCGTGAAAGGACTTTAAACAGAGAAATGTATGATTTTTTGTGTTAAATCTATAGTTAAAATGATGTTGTGGCAGCGGGGGCGTGGTCAAGTGCCCGCCCGGGAGAGAAAGCGGTAAGGGCGCTTGCACATGAGCTAAATTATGTCTAACACCTGTCTCTAATTTCAGTGAGCACGGGGAAAGCAGCAATAACAGCAGCCACGGAACCTCCAGTAGGGGAGAGAGAGACTGGCAGAAGAGAACCCAGTGTTCCCAGAAATCATTAACAGTTTATATGTGGAAAGTTTTGGTTGTTACAAGTGCAATAGTCATTAAAACCTTACCTGTGGGTTTGAAAGCTTCGTTCCCTGTGTCATCCTTGCACTGAACCCCCTTACACTAGTGTCGAAAACTGGGATTCATTTGATGGAAGGTCATCGCCCCGTAGAGTCCTCCCAGTTGGCGGAGGTCCTCCAATCCCTTGCTACAATGCATCAGAGCCACCAACAATCCCTGCTTGAGCTCCGGCACGATCACCGATTTTTCGAGATCATGCGGGCTCAAGCAGAGGACCGGAATGCGATCCAGAGTCTCTTGAGCCAGGAGGCAGCTCTGGTGACAGCAGCGACCCCGGACCCCAGGGGGGAGGCTTCTGCCCTTCCCTTGGAGCAGTCGCGGGATGAAACCCTAACAGAGAACGCCTGCAGGTCCCCTACCCTCTTGATGGAGGTGAGCACCGTCAGGAGGGCGGTCTTCAGAGAGAGCGCCTTTAGCTCTGCTGACTCAAGGGGCTCCAAGGGAGCTCCCCAAAGGACCATGGAGAGGTCCCACGAGGGAACGAGGCACGGCCTGGTGGGGGAGGTTTAACCTCTTCGCGCC
The DNA here is from genome assembly GCF_025860055.1 of Xyrauchen texanus. NCBI lineage: Eukaryota > Metazoa > Chordata > Actinopteri > Cypriniformes > Catostomidae > Xyrauchen > Xyrauchen texanus. Next base: position 24,942,996 of record NC_068286.1, on the reverse strand, counting down.
TCTCAGGAACCTGATGATCAAATCGTGCTTCCCTAAATACTTAACTTCCACTGCATCGTGATGTGCCGATATAGCGGCTACATACACCTTCAAGGTGGAGGGGGACAGCCATCCCTCCAACTTTTCCTGCAGAAAGGAAAGCACTCATCCAACTGCGCATCTCTGGGGGTCTTCACCACGGGAAGATCACCACTGAGCAAACAGACGCCACTTCAGGCCGTAAAGGCGCCTCGTTGAGGGGGCTCTCGCCTGAGTGATTGTGTCAACCACCAACCACCAAGTCTACCGCGTCCCGTCCAAGGGCCAGACATGGAGATTCCAGAGGTATGGTCACGGGTGCCAGATGGTTCCCTGACCCTGAGAAAGAAAATCCTTCCTCAGGGGAATTCGGCAAGGGGGGGGGGGTGGGCTGTCGCAAGGAGCGTGAGGCCAATAAGGGGCCTCTAAGAGGACCTGCTCCCCATCCTCCCTGACATAGCACAACGTCTACGCAAGTACGCTCACTGGGTGAAACGCATATTTGCGAAGCCCGGGGGCCAGCTGTGTGCCAGGGCATCTGTGCCGAGGGGGACTCCAAAGGAGGAGACGGTGGGGGAGTTGTGACAAGCGGCGAAAGCGTAGACTGCCTTGGCTGTTGATATACGCCGCTGCGGCTGTGTTGTCTGTCCGGAGCAACACATGCTTGCATAAGCCTCCTCAGGGAAGTAGTACTGCCAGCAACTCGAGGAAGTTGATGTGCCAATGCAGTCGCAGGCCAGTCCAAGGGCTGGCGACTAAGTGCCCGCTGCATACGGTGCCCCAACTGCTGGGCGCGTGGAAGCGGAAGATCCAGTACCAGAGCGCTGTACCAGCCAAAGAAAACCGGTGGCCGGCAGTCGTGATAACGACAGCAGGGGAGACTGGAAGTAGAGCCCGGCGGCTGAGGAAACTGCTCTTTTTTTGAAAATGTGGCTACCGCAGCCCGTTGGGCATGAAGTGAAATAAATTTCAAAAGGAAATAAGGATTCTCCACCCGCCCGAGTGGGGGAGAGAGTGGTCTGCTTACCAGCTCCCGAAGTGCAGTTTCCTGAGTCCCAGGGCTGCCCGTCTCAGGGGCGCTTCGAAGCCTTCTTAGGGTTCTTGGCGGCCGGCTGTGAGGCGGGGGGCGTCACCGTCCTGTGGGTAGTTCCGCGTTGGGGCCTGCCCCGAGGGGCGGGCTGTGGCGGGGCTGGTGTTGGTACCGCAGGGGGATGTGCTGTATAGCCTCTGTCTGCCTCCTAACCGTTGAGAACTGCCGGGCAAAGTCTCCAACGGTGTTGCCAAACAGCCCAACTTGGGAGATGGGGGCAAGGAAACGTACCTTGTCAGCCTCTCGCGAATCGACCAGGTTGAGCCATAGGTGGTGCACCTGGACAATCAAGGTGGACATCGCCTGCCCGAGAGCCCGCGACGTGACCTTCATTGCCCGGAGGGCGAAGTCGGTAGCCGAACGCAGCTCCTGCATTACACCTGGTTCAGGACAACCCTTGTGTAGTTCTCTAAGTGCCGTGGCTTGGTGCACCTGCAGGAGTGCCATGGCATGCAAGGCAGAGGCGGCATGTCCAGCGGTGCTGTAGGCTTTAGCCATCAGAGCCGACGTCATCCTACAGGCCCTGGACGGAAGCCTCGGGCGGTTCCGCCAGGTGGAGGCATTTTGCGGGCATAAGTGCACCGCTACCACTTGGTCTACCTGGAGAATCGCAGTGTAGCCCCTTGCCGCCCGGCCGTCGAGGGTAGTGAGAGCGGAGGAGCTCACCACTCGCGTGCGGACAGTAAAAGGTGCCTGCCACGAGCGCGTAAGCTCCTCATGCACCTCCGGGAAGAAAGGAACGGGGGCGGAGCGTGGCCGTAACCAGCGCTCTGGCCCCAGGAACCAATCGTCGAGCCGCGAGGGTTTGGGGGGGAGGAGGAGGGTTCCACTCCAGCCCGACACTCGCGGCTGCCCGGGCAAGCATGGCTGTCAGCTCCGCGCCAGCCTGCGACTGAGCCGCTGCACCCGAGGGTGGGAGTTCAGCCGAGTCCTCAGCGTCAGAAATGATGAACCCGCTATTGAGATCTCATCGTCATCAGGCGCTCCGAATGAGATTGCGGGTCCGCTGTGAAGCGAACCGGCAACCGCGCCCCAGCGCTCGGTTGGAGCATACTAGCGTGGCGGGGAGTGGGAGGTCCGTGGGATTGTACCCGGCAGAGAGGCTCTCAGTGAGGTCCCCATATCACCCCCAGCGCTAGCCAACACTGCCTCATACCCGTATGTAGAAGGACCGAGTCGGGAGCGGCTGGGGTGCACTCTTACGAGTGCGAGCCACGACCGCAATGTAGCCATTGCCATGCTCTCGCAGTGAGGGCATGAACCATCCACAAACGCTGACTCTGCGTGGGTAGCACCCAGACACAAGAGGCAGCGATCGTGGCCATCAGACGGGGCGAGAGAACGACCGCAACCAGGAAACACACACAAACGGAAAGACATCTTGAAAAAGACACTTCACCATTTGCGCCACTCTTTTAGAGAAATATACTCTTTTATTGGTGTTTTTAATATATATCTGTATATATATAGAATATATATATATAGAGATATATATATATATATATATATATATATATATATATATATATATATATATATATATACAGTATATATATAGAGATATATATATATATATATATACAGTATATATATAGAGATATATATATATATATATATATATATATATATATATATATATATATATATATATATATATATATATATATGTATATGGGAATATAAATAACCGAAGTTATTCACTTCGTGAGCTCTTTTTCAGCTGATGAAGCGCCCAGGGGTGTGTGCTCAGCACAACGTAGTATGCGAGGGGGAGGACCGCTGGAAAGCGCCTTAAAACCAACAGCTTGTAGAGATGACTGAACAACAGAGGAATTCAGCTCTGTGACTGCTCTCTCGGCTCTGAAGAAGATATCTGATATGTATTTGCAGCATCACTCCTTTTATACCTGTATGTCCGGGGGAGTGGCATGCAAATTCCACACGGCAATTCTCATTGGCCTTTTCTCAAAATCAGAGATGTCTGGGCTCCGCAGGAGCGACCCCTAGTGTCAACTCATCGACACAACGTCGAGTGAGTGACAGACGGGGAACAACCTTTGTTATGTCGAGATCACGAGAAAACTAGACAGAAAAATAATGATAACTCAAGGCCTCTTTGAGCTTCCATACATGCATAGATTTAGGTACAATGTATTTAATTATGTACATTTAGAATAATTGGTCTTCCCTTGTTGTGTTCTAGCCATCTGTCATACAGTTCTGTCTCTACCTGTGGACTTCAATCTTGAAAAAGTTCTAGGTAACTATATTTTTATCCCCTTTTCTCCCAATTTGGAATGCCCAATTCCCACTACTTAGTAGGTACTCGTGGTGGCATGGTCACTCACCTCAATCCAGGTGGTGGTGGAGGACAAGTCTCTGCTGCCTCTGCTTCTGAGACATCAATCCATGCATCTTATCATGTGGCTCGAGTCTCCGCATGTGGAGGCTCATGCTTCTCCGCGATCCACACACAACTTATCACACGCCCCATTGAGAGCGAGAACCACTTTTGTTTTTACCTAGACTCCATGGCATATTTGTACTTTTGCCATGCTGCAGAACTATATATAATGAGTCTGCGAAGGCAAAAGCTTATTACAATGGTAAAAACTTAAAAGAAATGGTGACTAGATATAGCACACACACAAAGGTAAAAATACATGACTAGATAAGATAAGTATGTATATACACTGTATATCAGTATGTGTGTGTGTGGGTATATATATATATATATATATATATATATATATATATATATATATATATATATTAGGGGCTGCTGATTTAACACGGTAATAATGTGCGATTAATTTTACCAAAAATAAAGTGTTAAAAAAATGTACGCAATTAATTGCAATGCTTTCCTGAGAAATGCAAACTTCTAGTACCACCGGTTTACTCCAGAGGGCAGTAAGTGAAATTTCAGCTGTGTGAGCAACACAGTTTATTACAGTGAACAAAACATTAACAACCCTTCAGCGGACACACAACACAAACATGCTCAAAACACTTAATGGAGCGCAAATGTGAACTAAGGGGTCTCAAGATGTGTTTAAAGATTGAGTATTAAACTATATTTAACTTGACACAGTGACCTAAACATTTTATTTTTATGATGCAACACATCCGAGATGTGACACAAACATGTCTGACGCAGGTCATATGGTCTTTACCTCACAAATATTTCATTACCAACAGGGTTAAGGAGGTGTCCTTTAAACTGTTACACCGTTTTTACCCAGTCAATCTTTATTTAAGAAACATGCTCCCTGAAATAGATCCACTTGGCTCCTTCTATAATGCTGTAGATGAATCTGCCCCTCACCTTTTTTGGGAATGTGTCCACGCTGTAGTGTTTTGGAGAAAATTTTGTTTGTTTGTATGTACCTCTATTTTAGCTAGTTTTTCTTTGCTTTATAATGACATTTTATTTGGTTTTCACAGTTTTGATAACTTAAGTTAATATTTTCTGATTAATCTTTTTATTTTATTTTTTTGTAAAGACTTGAAATATTATTCAAATACTCTTTGTACCTCCAACAACTCCAAAGCATTGAAAACCATTGCACTATGTAATGAATATAGTGTCTTGGCATTATTGTAAAATATATCTGTAGTATTGTGTACTATGTATACCCCTGGGTTGTTTAAAAAAAAAAAAAGAAAATGTCTGACACAGATGTACATTGACTGTTCCATAAACAAGCCCTCATAATAAATCTCCAATTGATTGACAAATTCACTTGTGAAATGGATTGCTGTGAACTGTATGCCAATGATTGTCTTATGATCAATAATATGGTAGTAAACAATACATTGTATTCTAAAGCCACTTTCTGCCACAAGAATGTAATGCATTTTAATGATCTGAATATTTTTTCTTTTATATATATATATATATATATATATTTTTTAATATTTAAAGATAACTATCTATAATTATTTCATCATTATATATTGAATTATTGTTATATGAGGGGCTTTCTCAGCAAACATTTGTATGTGCGATTAATCCCGATTAATTAATCGGGACACCATGTAATTAATTCGATTAAACATTGTTATCGATTGAAATATATATATATATATATATATATATATATATATATATATATATATATATATATATATATATATATATATATTTCAATCAATAACAATTTTCATTCAGAAAATTTCTTCGAGCCGATGGTGCGTGTTTGCAGTTTGCTGCGTGACTACACACCGAGTTCCTGCTATCCTCTGCTGCATGCTGTTGGATTCTACGGCACAACAGCGGCTTTCTCCTGGTTGCACGGCTGTGCACTTCCTGCCCCTGAGCGCGTCGACAGTTGCAGATAGAAAGATCTCTCACGAGTCTTTCATTCATAAAAGAGTGATTTTATTTAAAGAGTAATTTCCTCTAGAAGAGCAAAACACAGCGGCGTGAGCGTCCTTTTAAGGGCGCGTCTTTTAAAGATGTCCTTCCGCCCCTGTGTTGTGCCTGGATGCTTGATAGAGTACTCTCCGCTTCCGGCGACCACAGGCGTTGTCTCGTGTGTCTGGGCAGTGATCACACCGAGGCTGCGTTTGTGGATGGTTCATGCTCTCACTGCGAGAACATGACCATGACAACGTTAGCGATCGCGGCTTGCTTACAATCGTAAGCAAGCCACTCCAGCCGCCCGTGTCGCTCCTTCTTCCCACGGGATTGAGGACGATGCGGCTGGCGATGGAGGCGATTTGGGGATGGCAGCGGGTGCAGCTCCGCCGGGTACGCCCCCTCGGACCACCCGCGCCCCGGCACGCTCGTTGACTCCCAGCTGTTGCGATCCATCTATGCCCCGGAAGCACTACCACCTGGCGGGGCCGCCCTGTACTCCCTTCCCGGTCCTGTAGAGCAACATCCTCGCTCACCGCGAAGGCCTACAGCGCTACCGACGGCGCCGCTTCCGCCCTGCATGCCATGGCTCTCCTGCAGGTCCACCAAGCCAAGGCACTCCGCCAACATGCACGGGGTGGCCCTGATCCCGACACGCTGCAGGAACTGCGCTCAGCGACCGACCTCGCCCTGAGAGCGACGAAGGTCACAGCGCGGCACTTTCGGGCAGGCGATGGCCACTCTGGTGGTCCAGGAACGTCAGCAGTGGCTGGACTTGGTCGAGATGCGTGAAGCCGACAAGACTCACTTCCTCAACGCCCCTGTCTCCCAGTTCGGCCTCTTGGCGACACCGTGGAGGACTTTGCCCAGCAGTTCTCCCTGGTGAAGAAGCAGGCGGAGGCCATTTCTCACATCATGCCGCGCCGCAAGCCTGCGCCACGGCCCAGGCCCCATCTGCTCGCCGAGGGCGTCCTCCTGCGGCCAGAAGATCGTCTGCTCCGCCCCAACCTGGGCCCAGCTCTCAGCCCCAGCGTCGAGCAAACCGCAGGAAGCGTACGCCCCTGCCTCCACGGACCCGTCGAGGACCGGAAGGCTCCCAAGCGTCCCTGAGACAGCGGACCCAGAGGGCGAGAAGTTAGCTCGGAGATGGTGAGACGCTCCGTCCCCGGTGGAGGGCGGGAGGAGAATCCTGTGTTTTTTCATTTGCGCACCCCTGGCCGGGGCTCGCGGTACCAAATTCTCAATAAAAGAGCTATTTCCTTTACCTCTGGGTCACATGGCCCGCAAATGCCGTTCTCCACGGCACTTTTGTTTCAGGCCTCAACAGTCCGGCGCCCAGGATGCGGTGCTCCGCCCTCAGCTCCACGACTGTTCCCGGCCGGCCGGTTCAGAGCGAGCCCAGAGGGCGCCGACATCAGACCTCCTCCTCTGTCACGAACCCGCCCCCTGCGGGCGCGGAACAAGGTAAGTGCTTTGAGCTTATTCTCAGCACCAGAGCCTCGGGGCGCCACAGAGCCTCCTGGCGCTGCGTTACCTGTTCCGCACCGCTCGCGAAGCCCGCCGGATGCGTCCAAAATACTTGTCCCCTTGGTGCCCCTAGCACAGAGCGCAGAGGCATGGCTTTCTCTGCCCAGCTCGTCACGCTGGCTGCACCGGACCATTCGACTTCGGTTACGCAATTCAGTTTGCCAGGTCTCCGCCCCCTTCCTGGGCGTTCGTTCCTCCGCAGTGCACGGCGAACATGCCCTCTCCCTGCGCTGAGGAAATCGCCTCCCTTCTAATCAAGGATGCGATAGAGCCTGTCCCTCCAACCGAAGCGAAGAAGGGTTTCTACAGCCCTTACTTCATTGTACCCAAGAAAGCGGTGGCATACGACCGATCTTGGACCTCGCGAGTTTTCAATCGGACCCTGTCCAAACTCCCGTTCAAAATGCTTACCCAGAAACAAATTCTATCTGGCGTTCGGCATCTAGATTGGTTCGCAGCGGTAGACCTGAAGGGCGGCGTACTTTCACGTCTCAATTAGCCCTCGACACCGACCCTTTCTACGGTTCGCATTCGGCGGCCAGGCGTATCAGTACAAGGTCCTCCCCTTCGGCCTGTCTCTGTCTCCTCGCGTCTTCCACGAAGGTCGCAGAAGCGGCTCTTGCCCCTTCACGAGGGCGGGCATACGCATACTCAATTACCTCGACGATTGGCTTATTCTGGCCCCTCGCAGGAATTACTATGCGCACACAGAGACCAGGTGCTCGAGCACCTCCGCGCTGGGGCTTCAGGTCAACTGGGAGAAGAGCAAGCTCACCCCAGTCCAGAGCATCTCTTTTCTCGGTTTGGAGTTAGACTCAGTCTCAATGACAGCACGTCTCTCCAACGAACGTGCTCAGTCAGTGCTGGAATGCCTCGCATCCTTCAAGCCAGGCACTGTGGTCCCGTTGAAGTGTTTCCAACAGCTCCTGGGGCATATGGCATCCTCCGCGGTGGTCGCGCCACTAGGGTTGATGCATATGAGACCACTTCAGCATTGGCTCCAGACTCGAGTCCCAAGACGAGCATGGCGCCACGGCACGCACGGCGTGGAAATTACCACTGCCTGCCTCCAAACCTTCAAACCCTGGACAGACCTCTGCTTTCTTCGGGCAGGGGTACCCTTGCAGCAGGTGTCCCGTCGCGTTCTGGTTACAACCGACGCCTCCAAATTGGGTTGGGCGCCGTGTGCAACGGGCGCAAGCCGCAGGCGGTGGAACCAAGGCCGCTGCGCTGGCACATCAACTGCCTAGAGCTGCTGGCCGTTCGTCTTGCCCTGAAGAAATTTCTTCCGATGATTCGTGGCAAACATGTCCTGGTCAGGACAGACAGCACCACGGTGGTGGCTTACATAAACCGCCAAGGTGGAGTACGCTCCCCCCACATGTCACAGCTCGCCCGTCGTCTCCTCCTTTGGAGTCAGCAGCGACTGGAGTCGCTGCGCGCCACTGACATCCCCGGCAACCTCAATGTGATAGCGGACGCGCTGTCAAGACAAACCTTGCCTGGCGGAGAGTGGAGGCTCCACCCCCAATCGGTCCAGCTGATTTGGGACAGGTTCAGCAAGGCCCAGGTAGACCTGTTTGCCTCCCAGGAAACCTCCCACTGTCCTTTCTGGTATGCCCTCACAGAGGCTCCCCTGGGGACAGATGCTCTGGCACACAGCTGGCCCGTGGGGCTGCGCAAGTACGCTTTTCCCCCAGTGAGCCTTCTTGCACAGGTGCTATGCAAGGTCAGGGAGGACAAGGAGCAAGTCACTCTGGTGGCCCCCTACTGGCCCAACCGGACGTGGTTTTCGGATCTCACGCTCCTTATGACAGCCCCTCCCTGGCGAATTCCCTGAGGAAGGACCTTCTTTCTCAGGGGCGGGGCACGCTCTGGCACCGCGCCCAGACCTCTGGAAACTCCACGTCTGGTCCCTGGACAGGGCGCGGAGGGTCTAGCCGACCTACCTTTAGCCGTCATAGACACTATTAACCAAGCCAGAGCCCCTTCGACCAGGCATCTTTACGCCCTGAAGTGGCGTCTGTTCGTGAACTGGTGTTCTTCCGAGCCGAAGACCACGCAGAAGTGCGCAGTTAGGTCAGTGCTCGTGTTTCTTCAGGAGAGGCTGGAGAGGAGGCTGTCCCCCTCCACCCTCAAGGTGTATGTTGCTACTATCACGGCCCACCATGACACGGTAGACGGCAAGTCTCTTGGCAAGCACGACTTAATCGTCAGGTTCCTAAAAGGTGCCCGGAGGATGATTCCCTCCCGGCCTAACCTATTTCCCTCCTGGGATCTCTCGGTCGTCCTGATGGGACTCCAGAGACCCCCCTTCGAGCCGCTTGACTCAGTTGGACTCAGGGCCCTCTCTCTCAAGACGGCCCTGCTGATCGCGCTCGCCTCCATCAAGAGGGTCAGGGGACCTGCATGCGTTCTCTGTTAGCGACGCCTGCCTGGAGTTCGGTCCGGCAGACACTTTCGTGATCCTAAGACCGCGACCGGACTACGTGCCCAAGGTTCCTACCACACCCTTCAGGGATCAAGTGGTGAACCTGCAAGCGCTGCCCGGGAGGAGGCAGACCCAGCCCTCTCACTGCTGTGTCCGATGCGTGCCTTACGTATTTACCTGGACAGCACACAGAGCACCAGGCGCTCTGAGCAGCTCTTCGTCTGCTTTGGGGACAGCAGAAAGGGCAGCTGTCTCCAAGCAGAGACTACGCCCACTGGGTTGTCGATGCCATTTCCCTGGCTTATCACACCCAGGCCGTGCCCCCCTTTGCGGGTCCGAGCCCACTCCACCAGGAGTGTGGCGTCCTCATGGGCACTGGCTAGGGGCACTGCCCTAGCAGACATTTGTAGAGCTGCGGGCTGGGCAACACCTAACACTTTTGCGAGATTCTACAATCTCCGAGTTGAGTCAGTTTAGATCCCGTGTTCTCTCAGGTACCGAGCCCGTGAGAACTTCGGTGACACGCCGGCAATCTGACCGGGTGGATCGCTTGCACCCAGCGCCCTTCCCCTAACCAGGGAAACAGTGCGCCTTCTTCCCAGGAGATCCCAGGCTTGGGACACTGGTTGGCTCCTCCCTAGCTGGGTCGCAGTTCTCGTGGAGGGACTCGCCGACCCAATCCACTGCTTGGTACCGCTAGCTACCCTGTACTGGTATAGGGACCCCACAGGTAAGGCCTCCTGCTCGGACTCCCCCTGTGTGTAAAACCACGGTTCTGTCCCCTCACGTGAGTTGACGCCGTGTTTCCCTTAGGCAGTCACAGCTACCTCAGGTGCCGTGCTGTATGCTCCCCCCTCTTTGAGGCTGGTGCTACCACCGCACTACTGTTCCGCATAAGGCCTAGGTATAGGCCATGCGATGTATGTGCCACTCAAATTTGCCTCCCCTCGGGTAGGTGTGGCCTCCGCGAGGGTCTTCCTCGCCCTACCAAGGGCTAAGACCCCCTTCCCTCAATGCGTGTAAGGGCCCGGCCGTAGTTGCTCTATCGCGAGAAACATAGAGAGAAAAGAGGCCCAGCCAGTCTGGCCCGTTCCCATGTTGGCGGCGTCACCTTGTTCCCTCCTCCGGGTAGCGATAAGGAATCCTGATGGCTTAAATGGGGCATTGGGGAAGGGTGCGTGCGGCTGATACAGTTGAGTCGTTCTGCACGTAGGAATACCTGCTTGCTCCTGTATCAGCGGATCACGTACGCGGCTCAGCGCATTGCGCTTTTAAGTGGACCCCTAGTGTCGTTCTCTGACACAACGTAAGAGAGCGACAGAAGGGGAACATCTAGGTTACGTATGTAACCTCAGTTCCCCGATGGAGGAACGAGGCGTTGTGTCCCCCTTGCCACGTCGCTGAGCCGAGCCCCTGTTGTGGCCGGACCATTTCCGGCTCCTCAGAAAAATCCTGAATGAACTCCCGTATTTGCGCCGCTTAAATACCCGTATGTCCGGGGGCGGGACATGCAAATACTGGCTGCCAACTCTCATTGGCCTTTTTTCATAGTACAGAGGTGAATATCGGCGCTCAAGAGAGACCCCTAGTGTCGTTCTCTGACACAACGTCTCGTTCCCTCCATCGGGGAACTGAGGTTACATACGTAACCTAGACGTTATGACTTTCTAACCTTTTTCAACTTTCATGAGTTTGCATCCCTGTTAATGCAGGATGAGGACTAATAAACAGGTGTTATTTACTCAATAAAATAAAATGGAACACAATTGTGCTCAATTGACAGCATTTGTGTCATATTGTTGATTACTACAAACATTTATTTTGACTCGTATAGTGGTCCCTCCTTTTCTTTAAAAAATTTAAATCAAGGTTACAGTAGCCACGTTTCCACTGTCAGGCCAAATGAAGGCGTGCTAGTGTGTGCCAGGGCCAATGGCCTTTGGCCTGCCATTTACTCTTGGGCCAAAGAAGACCAACTGGGGATTGAGGTGTGGTCAACGTCAAAGGCGGAGTTTACCGAGATACTCATGCTGCATTTCATTCAACTCGGATGTGGTATATTCCTACTTGAATTCTCCAATATCCAACCATAAAGGAATTTAATTGACAGATACTTTTAAAATTATGTTTAAACAACCAAAACTGCAATGCTCCCATTAGCATAACAGGGGTTTGTTTGACTGTCACCAGAGACATCTCCTAGCAACCCAACATACAAAAATAGTCATGCTCCTGTAGCACAAATGCTAGTGTGCATTGACTGTTTATAAGTTGGGTTGCTAGGAGATGACAGCTTCGTCCGAAACCGCCCCCTATCCACTAAATTGTGCACTATTTCGGGTGTCGGCCATTTCGTAGTGGTGTCCGAATTCATTCCCTACATCTCGTTCCCTACATTTGTTCACTCTTTCTTACCCACAATGCAATCGGATTTCGAGGGTACATACGATGTACACTCTCCGACCCCTATTTCCCATAATCCAACGCGGAGACGGCGGCAGAGTGCAAAATAAAATTGCAAATGGCAGACGCAAACGCCGGAGGCGGCAACTTTTACAAATGTAAGTAATTATTTTATTAATACAAATAAATCTGTAGCAAGATTTAACTAAGTAAAATTATACATATTGATGGATTAATTTATAATTGGCCACTAACTCCGCTTAAATGCAATTTTTGACTCGAAACTATTTCACGCAGCAAATTATTATTTGTTGGATGGTTCACATATATTATTTATAACATGTAACTACTGTATTCGCATATGCCTTAGAAAATAATGTACCAAAGATTTTATATTGTTTTAGGCATGGATGAAGCGTCTCATAATGAGCAGGATGGCCAATGTCTCTTCTCTGGGCGCAGGAACGCAGCCCAGCTTGGAGTGAGTTTGTAGATGACTTTTCCTCAGAAATTATTAGTTCATTTGATATGTGTAAATGGTAATATTTATATAATTACGTCACATGTACTACAGAATGGTTCTGAAAGGGTTGGGGTTGCTTGGTGTGGTAACCCCTGACAAAAAAGTGGGAAAAATTGAAGAACCTACAAAGTAAATTCATCTTAAAAATATATACAGTTTTGCTTGTAAATTTATATCATTTGCAGCATCTGCAAGATATATTTTTTAATGATGCATAAAAGTAGCTATTTTTAGTAATGCATTAATGTAGCTTTTTGATATTACAGATATGTACATACATTTCACAAATTCAGATAATATCTAAATTTACAAATTATTCTTTTAAAAAGTTTACAAGCACTTGGTTCTTAATATCATGTGTCCTCCTTCAGGGTCAGTGACTGTGGCCTTTTGTGATGTTTGTGCATAGCACTTCTCATTTGATCTCTCAATCACAGCGTTATCACTAAGGACATTTTACATTTTTTTAAATAATTAATTATTATTTTCTAATGGAGTGTACTTCAATATCTGTTGTACAGTACTGAATTAAAAACAAAACACATTTTTGTTTTTACTAATTTTAAAGAAAACTCTTAAAGATTCTACAATGGTTATGTAAACTTTGTGAGGTATTGCTTTAAAATCATACTGAACAACTTTATGCAGTCAGAGCCTTTTTATACAAAAATGTAATGTATCTCTGTAAGATATATAATTCTCTCCTAAATCATTTTTAGGAGCTAAGAAAGCCACCCACCCTCCTCATGGACTGCACCAGATTTGCCAGTTCTTGCTCCAAGACACTTGCAAGATCCCAGACATTTCTGGGGGGGAATGGTCCTAGCCCTCACCCTCTGATCCAACAGGACCCAGATGTGCTCAATGGGCTTGAGATCCGGGCTCTTTGCTGGCCATGGCAGAACACTGGCATTCAGTCTTCTAGGAAATCACGCACAGAACGAGCAGTCCTGTCTGGTCCAGTGAATGTGGGTTTGTGCCCATAGGCGACGTTGGTGCCGGTGATGTCTGGTAAGGACCTGCCATTCAACAGGTCTACAAGCCCTCAGTCCAGCCTCTCTCAGTCTATTGCGAACAGTCTGAGCACTGATGGAGGGATTGTGCATTCCTGGTGTAACTCAAGCAGTTGTTGTTGCCATCCTGTACCTGTCCCGCAGGTGTGATACTCGGATGTACCGATCCAGTGCAGGTGTTGTTACATGTAGTCTGACACTGCGAGGACGGTCAGCTGTCCTTCCTGTATCCTTGTAGTGCTGTTTTGGGCATCTCAGTACGGACATTGTCATTTATTGCCCTGGCCACATCTGCAGTCCTCATGCCTCCATGCAGTATGCCTAAGGCATGTTCACGCAGATGAACAGGGACCCTGGGCATCTTTCTTTTGGTGTTTTTCAGAGTCAGTAGAAAAGTCTCTTTAGTGTCCTAAGTTTATAACTGTGACCTTAATTGCCATAACTGTGACCTTACCATTTGTAAGCTGTTAGTGTCTTAACGACCGTTCCACAGGTACATGTTCATTAATTGTTTATGGTTCATTGAACAAGCATGGAAAACATTGTTTAAACCCTTCACAATAAAGATCTGAAAAGTTATTTGTATTTTTACGAGTCCTGAAAAGGGGGTATTTCTTTTTTTGCTGAGTTAATATACACACACATATATATATATATATATATATATATATATATTACTATAGTGTACGGTAATGTGTGATGGTAATATATGTTAAATGTGTAATCCATTCCTCTGGACATTAAAAAAAGTTATTTATATAAACATAAGATACACATATGATCTACAGACATCTGTGTATTAACATCATCTTTGAACACTATCTTTTATTAGTTTATCTTATGTAGACAAAATACATTCTGTGGTGTAATCTATATTACATGTTACCACTAGAGGGTAACACGGGCATGTATAGGGGAAGTACGGTTGGAGCAAGGGGATAGAAGGAGTGAGCAAGGGTGTTATTGTGACAGCCTGTTAATAAAGCGGCTCAGTGAACACTTGGCTAAGGCATCGGTCTTTATTTGTAAAAGAACCCAACACAACATGGTGTCAGAAGTGGCTGTGCTTTGAGAAAAAAAAAGTCAGCTTTGCGCCCGGCTAGCGATTATGAGTGAGGAAGAACAAGAGAGAGAAGCCTCAGCAGCGGGAGCAGCCGTGGCGGCGGGTCCAGTAATGGCGGCGGCAAACTTCACCATCAAACCACCGGAGCCGTTTGATTTTGCAAAGCCCCAAGAGTGGGAAAGGTGGAGCAGACGGTTCGAGTGTTTTAGACTGGCAAGTAACCTGAATAGCTCTTCGGAAGCAAACCAAGTCAATACTCTGGTTTATTGCATGGGAGACGAGGCTGACGACGTGCTAAGAGGGCTCGAGCTAACGGCCATGCAGCGCCAGCAATACAATGCAGTCAAAACAGCTTTCGACAGACATTTTGTCCCAAGAAAGAATGTGATTTACGAGAGGGCAAAATTTAATAAGAGAGTGCAACAGCCATCAGAACCTGTGGACACATTTATTACAGCTCTTTATGCACTAGCAGAAAACTGTGAGTACGGTGCTCTTCATGATGATCTTTTGAGAGATAGGCTTGTAGTGGGTCTTAAAGATTCGTCTCTGTCAGAAAGAATGCAGCTTGACAAAGATCTTACCCTAGCTAAAGCTATCACTATGGCAAGACAATCTGAAGAAATAAAGAGACAGCAAACAGACCTGAGAGGCGAAGTTATCGCCAGCAAAACAGCTATGGATGCAGTACAAGTTAGAAAAGCCAAGCTGAACAAGTTTAAAACTAAAGAGCAAAAACAGTTTAAGTCTCCGAAGTTTCAGCAGACCAAACATGACAGTAAAGCATGTTCCAAGTGTGGCAAAGCACCCGCGCACGCAGCAGTACAATGCCCAGCAAAAAAATGCAGAATGCCATAACTGTGGAAAACGCGGACACTATGGTAGAGTCTGTAAGTCCAGCACATCTGTGAACGAGGTTGCGGACAGTGGCTGGACTTTTTCTGGGTGAGGTGGATTCTGGAGAAGAACCATGGCTGGCGGACATAAATGTGGGCGGACATAAGGTGACCTTCAAGTTAGACTCGGGAGCAGATGTGTCCGCTATTTCCGAACAAACATTTGTGAACTTCAAACTCAAAGACAAAACATTGGACAAGGCAGAAAAACCACTCTATGGACCGGGTGGGGCTGCGTTAACTGTTTTGGGGTCTACCACAGAGACTATTGTGTATGGGGACAGGAGCACTACGGAGAAGATCTATGTAGTCCGAAACCTCCGCGTAGCACTGCTGAGCAGAACAGCTTCGGTGAGACTGAAGCTTATCGCCAGAGTCGATACTATAAACGAAGAGACAGTGAATAAAGCATACCCCAAGTTATGTGAAGGACTTGGGCGGGTACAAAAGCCATACACCATAAAACTAAAACCTGATGCAAAGCCCTTTTCGCTAAAAGTCCCAAGGCGCGTGCCACTGCCGCTCATGGGCAAAGTTAAAGAAGAGTTGGACAGAATGGAAGGGTTGGGAGTTATTAGTCGTGTGGACGAGCCGACCGACTGGTGCTGCGGCATGGTTGTAGCTCCCAAAAAGGACAAAGAGAAGGTGCGTATCTGCGTGGACATGACACCTTTAAATGAGTCCGTGTGTCGTGAAAGATACATACTTCCTTCTGTAGACCAAACACTAGGCATGCTCACAGGTGCTCAGTATTTTTCCAAACTTGAGGCGAATATGGGCTTTTGGCAAATACCACTATCCAAAGAGCCGGCACTCCTCACCACCTTCATTACGCCATTTGGCAGGTACCACATCAACCGTTTACCATTTGGTATCTCCAGCGCGCCTGAACATTTTCAAAATATGATGGTGACGGAGGTTACAGCAGATCTCGAGGGAGTCGTCTGTCACATGGACGATATCCTGGTCTGGGGATCGACCGTAGACGAGCACGACACAAGACTGCATGCTGTTCTGCAGCGGGCAGAGAAAGCCGGCGTTACATTGAACATGTCGAAATGTGAGTTTACCAAACGAAAAGTCAAATTCCTTGGATTCATCGTCTCAGCAGATGGAATGAGTCCCGATCCAGACAAAACCCAAGCTGTTCAGGACATGAAGGAGCCAAGCAATGTGAGTGAGCTCAGGAGCTTTCTCGGTATGGTGAACCAACTGGGGAAGTTGGTTCACCATATCTTTCCGAAAAGGATAAACCACTGAGAGACTTACTTTCAATCAAGAATATGTGGTACTGGGGGCACGACCAGCAAAAGGCGTTTCACAACCTTAAACAAGAACTGTCTTCTCCTCCTGTTTTACAGCTTTACAACCCGAATAAGCCACAGAAAATCTCCGCGGATGCCTCTTCATTTGGCCTGGGGGCAGTCATGCTGCAGAAAGAGGGAGATGTGTGGTCACCAGTTGCTTATGCCTCCCGATCATTAACACCTACAGAGCAGCGCTACGCTCAGGTGGAAAAAGAAGCGCTGGCTCTTACGTGGGCCTGTGAGAGGTTTAATGACTTTGTCCTAGGCCTTCACTTTGAACTCGAAACTGACCACAAGCCACTGGTGAGTCTTCTGGGAGGACAAGCTTTGGATGCGCTTCGCCACGGATACAGAGATTCCAGTATGCGTTTAATGAGGTACTCATACACAATAAAGCACATCCCCGGCAAAAGTCTCACCACAGCTGACACACTCTCACGCTTACCGCTTACAAACAGTGTTACTGGCGCTGATACAGATCTTATGGAAGACACCAATATTTACCTTGAATCTGTGCTAGAGGGTCTTCCTACAAGCAGTAAATACCTGGCAGATCTTCAAGAGCAGCTGATGTCTGACAGCGTCTGTTCTCAAGTCATAAGGTACTGTGCAGAAGGCTGGCCGGATCGTAACCAGCTACAAGGAGCGGTGAAGCACTACTGGCCTGAGAGAGCTGTTCTGAGTGTGCACAACGGACTACTACTTAGGGGCACAAGGTTAGTTATTCCTGCTAACATGAGAAACTCAGTTTTGGACAAAATACACGAGGGTCACCAGGGGGTGGTTAAGTGCAGAGAGCGTGCCCGTCAGGCAGTGTGGTGGCCAGGTTTAAGCAACCAGATCAGTGAACTTGTCCTCAAATGCAGACAGTGCATACAGGAAAGAGTCAATGCAAGAGAGCCTTTAATGCCCACAGATTTACCTGAAAGACCATGGCAGAAGTTAGGTGCTGACTTGTTCGCTCTGAAAGATACAAATGACCTGTTACTAGTGGACTACTTCTCTAGGTATATAGAGATTGCTCAGCTCAGCCCAACTCGCTCTGCCAATGTCATTGTGCATTTGAAATCAATATTCGCACGTCACGGAATACCAGAGATACTGATCACGGACAACGGCCCGCAGTTTGCATGTCAGGAAATGAAAGATTTCGCAAGTGAATACTGTTTTGAGCATGTGACCAGTAGTCCCAGGTACCCCCAAAGCAACGGCGAGGCGGAGAGAGCTGTTCAAACAGTTAAAAATCTCCTCAAGAAAGCTAGTGATCCATACAGAGCTCTATTAGCCTATAGGACCACAGGCTGGCAAATGGATACAGCCCTGCACAGCTACTCATGGGGCGTCGACTTCGTACCACCCTGCCGATGCTACCAGAGGCCTTACAGCCTTGTGTGCCAAATCTTCGACAACTTCGTCATGTGGAGAGGGAGAGAAGGATGAGACAAACCGAAGGTTTCAACAAAAGACACAGAACAAGAGATCTGGATAAACTGATACCCGGAAACCCTGTTTGGATTACAAATGCAAAAGCAACAGGCACAGTGACATCTGTCCACCCAACTCCACGGTCCTATGTCATCAGTGGACCGCGAGGGAACTATCAGAAGGAATCGCAGTCATCTTGTGCCTTTGCCGATATCAGAGACTCATACTGAATCACAACTGACCCAGTCTAATGAAAGAAACACTCCTGCAGAGATACCTTCTGAGCCACAAGCACATCAAGCACCAGATGTTGTTCGAACCAGGTCTGGTAGAAAAGTGGTAAAACCAAAAAGACTGGATCTGTAAAAGAATGCATTAACATTTCTGTTATGCTTTGAATAAGTTCTGAATATGCCTTAATCTAATAGGAGTTTTGCATAGAAAATGTTCTCATGTTTCTATAACTGTTGGATAAGGGAAAAGAAAATGCTAATGGTTTGAGTTCCAGTTAAGAGTAGTTAACTTACCTTCAGTAAGGGGGATGTGGTGTAATCTATATTACATGTTACCACTAGAGGGTAACACGGGCATGTATAGGGGAAGTACGGTTGGAGCAAGGGGATAGAAGGAGTGAGCAAGGGTGTTATTGTGACAGCCTGTTAATAAAGCGGCTCAATGAACACTCAAGACATCGGTCTTTATTTGTAAAAGAACCCAACACAACACATTCAACTGTAAACTAAAAACTGAAGTCTCTAAGTTTTTAAATATGCTGTAAGAAATTTTCCAGAGTTCAATGGATCTATTCTTCATTTATTTAGTTTACAGCTAAATGTATTTTGTCTTAATATCTTCTTACCGACTGGTGGCGTCGACGAGCCAACAACGCACGCCTCAAAGTTTTGCATGAAGCTTGCATTTGGACTCGGATGGAGGACACCGACAAGAAGAACCCAGCGAAAATGTGTGCTTGTTTTTAGTAATATAAATATAAACATGATAAATTGAAATAATTTCTCTATCATTAATACGCATATCGAATGAGCAGTTGTGAAAAGATTAACTGTATTATGATCATTGAATTATGATTAAAAAAAAATATTAATGCAAAAATAAAATATTTAATTGCCTATTATAAAATTATGTTTTGTATAAACTATATCAAGATTACAGAGATTATCAAATTCATGAAGCCACATAGGTGAAATGTTCATGACAAATGTCTGCGACAGCTCCCGAGTGTTCTCTGACGCATGGAATTTACGTCAGCGTCTGAAATCGCTCTCATTTCGTTCACTCACTGATGAAATATAGTGCACTCACAGCCATTCACTATATCGGAAATAGTGAATGAGTGAACTATTTCAGACACAGCATCTGTGTTTAATATCTTGAAATGGAGGAACTTTGACTCATTTGATCGATATAATTTAATAAAAGTGAATGTTTATCACAACCTTTCTACATCTCTTGGTGCCGATATGTTTGTGTGACGTCACGAACCAGCATCTCAGCAAACAAATTGAGGACACATTAGGGCCGATCTTTTTTGCAGCGTGCAGGTAATCACACATACACTGCTCCTCTAATTAATGAGTGCTTTCTCAGCCCTTGAAGCATGACAGAATAGCCTATGGAGGGTGAGTTGTTGGCAATTCTAAGCATTCACTAATGTAAACTTTCAGACATGATGTAATTGAGATGAATATGCCAGTTTGTTTTTACAAATGTGTAAGAATGACATGTGTATGAATATTAATTTGCCCATTTTCGCTACGGTAGTTATTCAGACTCATTGCACAGTGAACAGGAAGAGGATATAGAGCAGGGGTCCGGGACCCTTTTTTCATGAAAGAACCATTTTTTTATTTTTTGTTAATAATTTTTTTCGAAAGAGCCTTTGCAAAAAATGTACTATTATAAAAAAAAATGTTTTTTTTGGCAAGACATTCTTCACGTATTTGTCGTCAGACATATAGCGCCCAACAATGCAAGCTCTGCAATATTTAAAGTGTCTTTAGACTCATCCAGTGCAAGAGAAAAAAAAATCTGCCAAAGTTATATGATTGAGCTGTACCCTCTCTACCTCACGCGCCATCATGACAGCACGGACATGCACAGTTTATTTTCTGAATGATTTTCTCCTTGTTTGGGAAATCGGCAAACAGTTCAGTTGCCACATACCGTCCATGCTTCCAGATGCCCCTGTCCACGTTTGCAGCTGCTGCTGGCCAGCTTGCAGTTTACGCTGGAGCCCCGCACACGCCTTCCTTCCGCTGTCGCCCACCAGGTATTTGCTGCAAAAGCTGCATGGTGGGTATCGAAATGTCTCTTAACATTTGATTTTTTAAATGAGGCAATACGTTCTGTGCAAATAACACACAGCAGAACACCAGAACTTTCAACAAAAGCGTACGTTTCATTCCAATCACTTTGGAATATTGGATGCTCCACATTCTTTCATTTCGCCATCTCTACAAACTAGCTAGCTGTTTAAAATTGAGCGCTAGAGGTTACCATAGAAACGTAAGTGATTTTTGCCGTGGATTGGTGTCGTGAGACTTGCGCTTAGCACTGCAAATGCACAATGGACGTAAAACCCTGAAATATAATGTAAACTGACTTGTTACCGACTTTGGTAGGCTGTACAACAAATTAGAGACAAATTAATTATAATTTACTTTGCAATCCCACCCGCGTTCTCCCGCTGGAAACTGACTGATATGATGTCTCTTAAATTTGTATCAATCATTTGTTGGTAAATGGTGAGACACCTGGCGAGCCACATGCTTTTTGCCACTTGTGGCTCGCGAGCCATAGGTTCCCGACCACTTATATAGAGGCTGCTAACAGGTTTAAAAACAAATTAAACAACATATAAACATGCAAATACATGGCGGGAGTTGTGACAATCAGACGTTGTGTTGAGTGATAGAGACTGTTTGAGCAATCATGAGTGCTTTTAGCTTTACACTCTTTAACATGACGTGTCAAAGACGCGCACTCTTCAGGCGCTCTCAATATCTCATCAGTCACTCATCCCGATTTAAAGCTGATTAATGTTGGTCACAATACCACTAATAATAAATATTACTGTTTAACCTTCAATAACAACACTGCGTCTTGTCGTGTTCTTTTTTGAGGAGACGAAGTCAAGTTTTCAAAGTAAAAATTGTATTTATTAACAAGAAAGAATAAGTACAAAAATCATTCAGCCAGCTGGGGATCTAGTCTGCTTCACCCGTAAGCTCCGCTCAAAAAGAACCCGTTTCTCCAGTGTTCCCTTCTACCTTTCTGACCCAGGATGTATTTGTTCTCAGTTTTTTAATCTTTTGATTGGCTTTTTTTTTTTTTTTGCCGATGGGGCATCACCAATATTTTAAGAGATAAGTTCCACTCATTCCGTTGGTTTGTTTTTGCTGCAGTGGGATTACTGGTTTTGCCTCCCATTGGTTGATTCTTATCAGTTTTTTGCCTAAAGAATGTCCAATGTACTGTTTCAAGGTTCCCCTGCCTAAAGATTTCCAATGTATAAACTGTCTCTAGGTTCCCCTCATCTCCTGTGTCAGAAATGCAGCTGCAGTTTATCACGCCTTCACATTCACTTATTCTTTTAGCGTTTTTGGTTTTAACATATAATTTCTAGTTAGTTACACACACACATCATGCATAATTTGTTAGCAGGCATACTTTGTTTAAGATTAGTCACACACATATATACTGATTAAGATTGCAACACACAACAGTCTTCATGCATTTGCTTAATAATTAGTTATTTGTGTTACAGCAAATCTCACAGACAGTAAACAGACCATAGATATTAATGATTTCTCACTGGAGCAGTTTTAGAGCTTGTTATGACTGTATCTCTGCAGTGTGTGATGCTTTCATGGTTTTTACTGGTTGTCAGTATGCCACAATGGCATTTTGATATTAACAATAGAACTATTAATAACTGTTTTTATTATTGTTGAACTTCTGGCCTGTTCAAGTGTAACTGTTTACACCACTTTTAAGTGGAATTGCAAAATTTTTAATACATTTTTATAGAATAACATTTTTGTTGTGACTGTTGAAGTTCAAGATTTATATTCATCCATACAGAACTCAGTGGATATGTGATTTATTTATGTACTTGAATATTAGTTAAAATAAGCTATTACCATTCTATGTAGAAGTTGATTTTATATGTGTTTTATAAAAAAATTAGCTGCATTAAGTTAAATGCATTAAGCTGAAGACATTTTTAATTATTTTGTTTACTTGGTTATATTTGTAAACAAACAAAAAACAGTCTGCAGCTCTATTATGTAGGCAAATACAAGTACGGAACCGGGACTCGGTATCGGCAGATAATTACATTTTGGATCGGGGGCCAAAAAATCTGATCGGGACATCCCTAATAATAATTATATATTATAATAGTAATCTCAATCATGCACTTTTAACTTTTAAACCCTCACGCTTTTGTTTTGACATTCGTAACTCTCCAGGAAATCCTGTGTGTCTGTTTGTAGACAAGTTCACAGTAGTTTAATTTGCATCTTATTCAAATTCTGGTTAAAAAAAAAAAAAAGCACCTCCAGTGCCATTCTAAATTCATATTATATGTGTCAGAAATAGTTATATCTCAGCTCTGTCCAAGATAGAAAATGCTGTGTTGGGACATTCCATTCCGAATACATTATCAAACATCTGTTTCATATTAACTTGGAGTGTAAGAGCCCCCTCCTCTCCTTATTTCTTTCTTTCTGTGTGTTTGTGTTCTTTATATGAATGTCTATGGCATGGTCCATCAGGCCTTCGTAGAGAGTAGCTTTTTCATATAGGATTTAGGCTCTCAGGGTTTCGAAGGAGACCGACATATGGACTTATTATCTATGAGGTAATGTCTGTTTCTGTTGGTTTAGAGAAGTGAACTCCCTCCAGTATTTACATATATATTTGTATGTTATTGAGGAGACAAGGAGCTTTTCTATTCTTTACTTTGCTTCCCAACGTTGGATGCTTTGTATTGATTTGATTCACGACTCAATAAACGACGGAGAAAAAGGCACTGCTATCGTTTAGAAGACTTTTATTTCTAACAATAAGTGAACCAAACTTTTGAGCATCTACATCTGAGATGATGTTCATGAGTAACGCTCAAATGTTGCGCAACGAGTGAAGACTAAAAATAGTCGTGCGCGTGTGTAAACAGAGCAGGGCTATTCACTGACTTGTGATTCACAGAGCTATTTCACGTCTTCAAATGGCTTTGAATAAAATGCACGAGTCATATGAACTAATTTAATTGTGTTTAATGGTTCTTTTATGTAATTTTCTGAGCATGACAGTAACAAACATGACTAACACACAGTATCGGATTTGGTTTAGGCCTGTCGGACCTATAACCGATCCATCTAAAAGAGCTGATACCGATCCATGTATTGGATCAGTGCATTTGCATCTTATGGCTAAACTTTTGAAACAGTGAGTATTTTAACATTAAAAAATTGTCCCCATTCACTTCCATTGTAAGTGCCTTACTGTAACCTTGATTCTTTTATTTTTTAAATAAAAGGAGGGACGAGTCGAAATACATTTTTGTGGTAATCAGATTTTTGCTACAAATGCTGTTGATTGAGCTTGACTTGTATTGAATCCGGAACATTGCTTTATAGTGTATGTGAGATGACATAAAAGGAATTTGTATATGAAAGATTCTGTCTTTTAGGTGAAAGTAAGAGACTGTTGTTCCTGTACCCCGA
Source organism: Xyrauchen texanus (assembly GCF_025860055.1). Lineage (NCBI taxonomy): Eukaryota > Metazoa > Chordata > Actinopteri > Cypriniformes > Catostomidae > Xyrauchen > Xyrauchen texanus. The sequence continues at coordinate 24,919,187 of NC_068286.1, read as the reverse complement.
TGGTGCTCCTTTGGGCAGCTTGGACATGGATATGAATCAATGTGGAGAAAGACCATTTGTGGAGGGCTGTTCCCCTATACGCAGTTGCTCCCCTCTTCAATCTCGACCCAGAAGCGGCGTCTGTATCTGGATCTCACCTACTCACATTTCCCCTATCCTTTACCCAAACTTCCAGGACAAGGAGAACATCTATCACACTGAACCTTTACCCACCATAGACCTAGATGCCAGTTCAACAGGGCCTCATGGTCTGCGAGGACTTAAATCTGGGGTGAGTGAGTTTGAGGACTCACTGGCTGTTTCAGAGCAAATGGATCAAGATGAACTGGTGGTGAAGTACAGGCGAGGAAATATTGAAACTGAAAAAAGGGAAAGTGAAGAGGAGGAGGAGGTCATTAGCAGGAGCAGAGAGGAGTCCTGTGGTTGGTTTCTGGTGGATAATACTGCGTCACCAGTTAGACTGAGCAGCACTCGGACTGGCAGTGAGCCTAATGCTGAGAGTACACACATGCTTGTATCCCTGCTGGCAGAAGGGAGCATCACACCATATGACATTAGCATGCAGGCTAGTATGCTTACTGTCAGCTTACCAGTTTCCCAGCTGCTGATCAGAAGTAGCATTTTGAAGTTGCTTTCAAACATTAAAGGAATGTTCTGGGTTCAATACAAGTTAAGCTCAATCAACATTTGTGGCATAATGTTGATTACCACAAAATGTAATGGACTCGTCCCTCCTTTTCTTTAAAAAATGCAAAACAGTGAGGCACTTACAATGGAAGTGAATGTGGCCAATTTTTGGATAGTTAAAAAGCAGAAATGTGAAGCTTAACATTTTATAAAAGCACTTACATTTATTATACTGTTAAAACTCGTACTATTTGAGTGAAAAGTTGTTTGAATTGTAATTTTTACAGTCGTTTTAGGTTTTTAGGGTTTGTTGACATTATATCGTTATGGCAATGAAGATGTAAAATTGGCTATAACTTTACACAGAAAATGTTAGTAAGTGATTTTATCACACTAAAATCATGTTAGCGTGCATATTGTTTAGCTCTGGTGAATAAACTTTTGAAACGGAGAGTATTTTAAGAAGAAAATTGGCCCCCAAAAGAAAATTTTGGCTTTTTTTTTTTTTTTTTAAGAAAAGGAGGGACAAGTCAAAATTCATTTTTGTGGTAATGATGCTAACATGATGCTACAAATGCTGTAAACTGAGATTAACTTATATTGAACCCAGAACATTTATTTAAGTGACTTCATGAGTTATTGGTAAATGGTAGCCCAACATGTGTAGTTGACATAAAACAGTTGAAAAACTTGAGTGGATGGTAGCAGCTGCCTTTTCAGCTCTATAACAGGTTACTTGTAATAAAATAAATTTTTTAATACAGGCCACCCAAATTGAAAATTCTGTCATCATTTACATGTTCCAAATGCATGTTACTTTCTTTCGTGTAACAAAAAAATAGATGTTAGGAACAAATTTATTCACAGTCACCATTAACTTTTCTTCTTTTGTCCAAACAATGAAAGTAATTGGTGACTGAGAATAAAAATTTCTTAGCATCTTCTTTAATGTTCAACAGAATAAGTTATATGGGAATAAATTGTAAAAGAGTAAATTGATGAGAATTTTAATGTTTGCCAGGACCAACCCTTATATATCCATTATAAATATCCACCATAGAAACCATCAAATTCTACTAAGTATTGTGTATTACAGACTTAAACTCTCATGTCAGGTTTAGATCTAATTAGGGCTGCACGATTTGGGGAAAATGTCATATTGTGATTATTGAGGTTAATATTACGATATGCAACTGCAATGTAATAAACAAATCATATCATGAGTCAACTTGCTTGGTTATCAAGGAAAATGCACAAATGCAATAGATTACTGATAATGCTGAAATGTGTATTTTTCAACTCAAACATACAAACTAGCAACAACTATAAATGCACATTTTTTTCAAATTAAAATATTTTTACAAAATTAAATAATATCTTTGCATTACTGCAAACTTGTTATTTTCTCAATATTACACCTATATAAAATAGGACAATACATAAGAACATAACAATTTTCATGAAAATAAGATTGTCCAAACATACAGGGACATTTAAGTAGGATGTAACGTACTTTGTAGAAAATCTTTTAAAATGGAAACTGGATATAAAAGTGTGGTTCACTCAATCAAACCACTAAAACTGTTGTTGTTGTTATTGTGTGTGTGTGTGTGTGTGTGTGTGTGTGTGTGTGTGTGTGTATATATATATATATATATATATATATATATATATATATGTTGTTGTTGTTATTGTGTGTGTGTGTGTGTATATATATATATATATATATATATATATATATATATATATATATATATATATATATATACAGTGTCTCACAAAAGTAGTTACAGAAATTCTCAAATCAGTCCATCTGGCACCAACAACCGCAGTGCATAAAATCATGCAGATACAGGTCAGGAGCTTCAGTTAATGTTCACATCAACCATCAGAATGGTGACAAATTTGATCTTAGTGATCTGGACTGTGGCAGCATTGTTGATGCCAGATGGGCTGGTTTGAGTATTATTATATAACGGCTGATCTCCTGGGATTTTCACACACAACAGTAAAATTAAATGAAAAATCTGTGCTTCAGAATAGCATAAACAATGTTTGCATAAACAACAGGAAATGGTCACACCTGCCATCCTCTTTAACAAAACACAAATAATGCCAACAGTTACATTGAACTATTACAAGCAATAAAACCACACAAATTGTTTTTCAAGTTTTCTCAGTCTCAAATTCATGTGATTTCTTTACCAAATATACTTAAAACTGTAGATTAGTTAAATTATAACTAACTATAACAAGGCTCAAACATAATACCACAGTATCAAACATTCTTTCTGAGATGACATGAGTATTATACAGCTTGATGTAAATGAGTTGTCTTCTCCACAGTTTGGGATAAAGAGTGTAAAATACCTGATTTGTCCCTCATGCTCAGTGTGGTGAATGAACAACTGTGGAAACAAAACATTTGTTTCATCAAGCGAATGCAGTGTATTTAGTGTGTAATTTAAAAACGAGACAAAACTAATCAAATGTCTGAATTACAGTGAACAACTAACATTTTATTTGAAAAATGTTTTTTTATGTGATCTATTGAAGTGCCTTCAGTTACCTTAGGTTTAGTGTGTCTAGTGTAAAAAACGACCTCCTCAGCAGTGTGTGTGTCCAGCATTTCTTTAACTCACTTTTGTTGCCAGCAGTGTAGACATTAATTAAAATTGAGTTATTTTGAGGGGACAGCAAATTTACACTGTTATACAAGCTGTACACTACTTTACACTGTAGTAAAGTGTCATTTCTTCAGTGTTGTCACATGAAAAGATATAATCAAATATTTACAAAAATGTGAGGGGTGTACTCACTTTTGTGAGATACTGTATATACTGTGTGTATATGTATGTATATATATATATATATATATATATATATATATATATATATATATATATATTACACACACACATTTTATTGTTGATAGTGGTTATAACACTCACTCAGTGTGCACCACCAGCTTAATGGACACCCTCAGTTCAGACAGCCAGATTAAAGAAATGCTGGATACACACACTGCCGAGGATGGTGTTTTTTACACTAGACACACTAAACCTAAGGCACTTCAATAGATCACATAAAAAACATTTTTCAAATAAAATGTTAATTGTCCACACTGTAATTCAGACATTGGATTAGTTTTGTCTCGTTTTTAAATTACACACTAAATTCGCTTGATGAAACACATTTTTTTGTTTATACAGTTGCTCATTCCACCACACTGAGCATGAGGGACAAATCAGGCATTTTACACTCTTTATCCCAAAGCTGTGGAGAAGACAACACATTTACATCAAGCTGTATAATACTCATATCATCTCAGAGAGAATGTTTGATACTGTGGTATTATGTTTGAGCCTTGTTATAGTTAGTTATAATTTAACTAATCTACAGTTTTAAGCATTTATTGGTAAAGAAATCACATGAATTTGAGACTGAGAAAACTTGAAACAGTTTTTTTGTGGGTTTTATTGATTGTAATGGTTCAATGTAACTGTTGGCATTCTTTGTAATTTGTTAAAGAGGATGGCTGTGACCATTTCCTCTTGCTAAGTTTTATATGGCCTTTTTACAATCTCGTTATTATTTATGAATTAATCCGAACCACTAACATGCTCATGGAGAGACCACAATCTGTGCAGTTATGCATGCATATTATGGCGGCATGTATACCTGAATTGTAATAAAGAGTCTTGATAAAAATGGAGCTTGTGTCCTTGATCAGAGATTTTCATTTAACTTGCAAGTTGTTCTATTACAAGTCAGCATAACATTGTTTATGCTATTCTGAAGCACAGATTTTTCATTTAATTTTACTGTTGTGTGTGAAAATCCCAGGAGATCAGCCGTTATATAATAATACTCAAACCAGCCCATCTGGCATCAACAATCATGCAAAAAAGATCAAATTTGTCACCATTCTGATGGTTGATGTGAGCATTAACTGAAGCTCCTGACCTGTATCTGCATGAATTTAAGAACTGCGATTGTTGGTATCAGACGGACTGATTTGAGAATTTCTGTAACTGCTGATCTCCTGGGATTTTCTTTATACAACAGTCTCTAGAATTTACTCAGAATGTTGTCAAAAACCAAAAACATCCAGTGAGGGACAGTTCTGTAGATGGAAATGCCTTGTTGATGAGAGAGATCAACAGAGAATGGCCCCAGACTGGTTCGACAAAGTCTATGGTAACTTGGATAACTGCTCTGTACAATTGTGGAGAGAAGAATAGCATCTCTGAGAGCTATTCAGAGATATAGGTTGGCACTGTTTTACACAATATTATGCTGGTGGTTTTAATATTGTGACTGATCGGTCACAATATGCTTAATATTATTTAAGCATAATTATTTAGAAGCATAGACTGGATTTGAGTATAATTAAATACTTAAATGTTGAAATAGACAGATGAAATGAACGAAATGTGACTATTATGAAATTAATTGAATGTTACCTAAATAGCTTCAAAATGAAAGAGAGTTATCTTGAAATCTAGCTCTGGATTACTCACATGTAAACAAACACATGTTTATAAAAGTCACAAAAGGACATGTTAAGTTCAACTCCCTAATTTCCTCATGCAGTGAAGGCAGTACTGACATTAAATTTGAGCACATGTATAGAAAATACTGCTATGTTATTACAATTATGCTCATAATTAGAGTAACCATAATCACAGTAATATGTGGAGTACTGCAGTTTTAATTGCACTGCATTGTACTTTATATGCTTTATATAATCTGACCAAAGTGTGCATGTGCTGCAGACTGATAACAAGTTATGCTTATGCACAGGCCTGAAACTGGAAGAAAAGAAGCCAGGGTTCTGTTTTGTTTCAATAAAATGTTGTTGCACAATACAAGACTATTGATGTACATGTAAACACAACCAATGAACGTAGCCTTTCCAAGTATTTTTCAAATATGGATTCTGGGATTATTTTGGATGTCTAAAGATCTTTATCCTATGATCTAACAATTCCTTTCCTCAACTTCATACACTGTGGTGACTGTGCCATGCTCCACACAACCAGAAGGCAAATGCTGGCAAAAACGAAAAAGGAAGAGTAAGATAACTTTAATGCTTTACTTAACATTTGTTAAGAGAATGGGTATGGTGAATTAAAGTCTGATCATTTTACCTGGCAGAAGTCATCTTTCTCAAGAAGTTTTACAGATGGGCTCGGGATGGGAGGGAAAAGCTTTTCTATGAGCCTGTAATGTTAACAAAACCAAAGCCTACATGAATAGCTGAATACAACTTGAAGGAAATGGCAAAACAAAGCCAAGAAATATTGTCTTTTATCAATTCAATAAGGGCAAGGACAGACAAAATGTGAAAAGTTGCAAAAACATTTTTTTAACAAAACTGTCAAACAGACTTATTGCTGTAGTATTGTAGTTATTCTTTTTTTGAAGCAATGTTTAACAATAAAAATGCATCAATTTGACTAGTCTTTGACTTTAATAGTTTAATAAATGAACATACAAAAAGTTTTCATAGAAAACATTTCATAGTATTGATTACTTGTTAAAAGCGCAAGTTAAAAGTTATTCCATATGTGTAACGATTCTGGAAACAGGTAGTGACAGGAAGACGAAGATGATGTGATGAACCCAAGTGCAGTTTTATTTTTCAAGTGTGAAATCCAATAACCCTAATATTGAACGTTGTAGAGTATGAGGGATAATCATTAACTCATCGATTCTGAATTCAAAGAACCCCTTGTAAGATCACTGAAATGGCGCCCGCTAGTCTGTTGAGTACAATGCGCTATTGACAGAAGGACCGCGTGCTTTACCATGTGAGAAAGGCACGTGGAAAGTTGGCAACAGAATGTGTGTCTTTCATTTTAAAACCTAGAAGGGTTTATTTTTAAGTAAATACATTTAATCCCTGTATGTTGTGTATTTCTGATGTTAGATTAAACTAGTAAAAGTTTGTTTAGTTGTGTTAGTTAAACTCTGGAGCTTTAAATAAGGGTCTTAAAATGTATATCCACTTTTAAGTGTACTAAATACACGTTTCTTGGTATCAAATTAAACCTTACGACTTGTCCTAGCTGAATATATATATGGTCACATTAAAACGTATTTTGCTATGTTACCATCTTTTGAGTTACTCGAACCAAAGTCCTGACCCCGAGTCATAGATGATGCAAATGAGCCTTGACAGGACAAAGGAACCATCTCACGCCCAAAATAAAGGAGACTTTTACAACCTCCAAAGGAATGTTCAGGGTGCTGACTCTCACTTAATTCTTACTGAGAAGGAGAAATGAACCCTTTTAATCCTATATATATATCCATGTGATAAATGTATTGACATGTATCTAATGTTACATCTCATGATTTCCCTTTTTGTTGTTTTGTCTATGTTTTCTTGCAAACTCTAATGGGTTAATGTTTCAGACTTTGCATACTATGGTTAACCGAAATCATATGTGTGGCACATTTGGTCTCTATAACTTGGTATTTTGAAGATCGAAATGACTGTGTACATGATATGTCGATAACAACAACATATTAGTATTACAAGAATATTTCCTAGTTTCTTCATTGACTACCACCCCTCCAGGGTGCACACCAAGGAGCACCCTTAGAACAAAGAGCAATAAACCAAATTCCCGCCTGGAACTTCCACCCTTCTTATTGGTCGAGCCAATGAGAGGTGGGACACCTTTTCTAAGGTTATAAATTGCATCCACACTGGCCCTTCGCTCTCTTATCTCTTCCTTCTTCTTGGCTGCTCCCAACTCCCAACTTACTTCATCTCTCCTCCCTTCCCCTTGGACTCCCCCCGGCACCCCTCTCTCTTCTCTTCTGCTGAACATTGCAAATTCTCAGAACAACCCTTCAACTCTCTCTTCAAGTGAGTTTCAAATCCATGCTCTGGAAACACCGACAGAAAAGCCCATCTCAAGGACGCCATGGAGACGCGACATCCACGCAGCCTTGCTCAGCCACACATAGATCCATTGTGCAAGTATTATTCCATTGAAATTCAAATGCATCACAGTGTGTAATTTCCTTGCTGGCTCTAAAGGGTTAATTGTTGAAATAAGTTTGCCATACCTCTAATAATTCTTTTCCTAATTAATTAATTCCTAATTAATTATAATTCGTTGTGTTTAATTATCTATATATATTTGAAGCAGACTCTTGGAATATATAAGCCCTTTTTGGGGCGTTTTTGTATGTATTGTTTTCTGGTTCAACCCGTATGATTAATCATTGATTACGATCATTTAAAATTAATTGTACATTACCCAAACCTGACATGGATACTCTACAACGTGAATCAAAATAAAACAAAACCGACTAGACATAAACAAAACTTGACTAAAACTAGACTTGAACTGACTTGGCTTGACCAAAACAACAGTTACATTCACAATATCTGACAAAACACAATGGCAAACACAAGGGCTTAAATACATGGACATGGTTAACAAGTAGGAATGGACGCAAAAGTACACGGACACTCCCCATTACAAATTCAGAACATTTATTTGGTTGTGAAAAATTCCCACCATAAAATAATCATGGCTAAAATTAAGGTTTAACTGAGTAAGTCAAGCCTTGACTGTTTTGCACAAATTAGCAAACAAATTAGCAAAGAAAATAAAAGTATAATTGAAATATACAACAGCACAATAGAAATCAGCTACAACACAATTGTAAGGTATTGGAAGGAAGTACAAGAGCTGGAACTAGGTGTGGTGAAATTGTATTTAATAAGATAAATAAAGTACAATGAAATGGGGTAAACACAGGAACAAAAGAATCATCCACAACTAACAAAGGTAAAACAGTTTATAAGTGCCGTCCAGAGCATTAGCTGGGATAACATACTTTTAGGAAGATCGTTGGAAGAAGACAGTCAAAGATTTACACAACAACTGCAGAGATCAATTGATGCATTTACATGCAGACAACGGCATAGGAAAAAAAAGAACACCATTCCTTGGATAACCACAAATATTTTAAATTTAATGAAAAAATGGGATATGGCTTTAAAATCTGCAATTAAATCTAAACCAAGCAGTGATAGACACATTTTTACTATGTTACGGAATAGAGTAGTCAAAGAGATAAGGATAGCCAAAGCAAATTTCTTTTTGACCATAATTGAAAAAGCAGGAGGTAATACTAAAATTATTTGGAGCCAGTTAAGAAAATTAATGGGACATGATGGTAACAATGCCAAAACAGTTGAACTTGTAGTTGGTGAAAAATTAAGAGATAAGCCAGCTGAAGTAGCTGATGCACTCAATAATTATTTCATTGATTCAGTAGAAAATATCATCAAGTGTTTTTCTTCTGAATATAAGAACACTCCTTGTCAAGTCAAACAAACAGATCAAGCTTTCAACATAGAATATATTACTGAGGCAGATGTAGTGAGAGTGAGTAGATCTCTTAGGCCATCTCGAGCGAAAGATGTCATTGGAATGAACACTGTTATGTTGAAAGAGCTCTCTGAATTATTAGTATACCCAATTACGAAAATTGTTAACCTTTCAATTGCTCAGGGATTGTTCCCAAATGTGTGGAAGTTGGCTGCAGTTTTTCCTGTGTTCAAAGGAGGTGATCGTTTGTCCATCTGTAACTATAGACCTATTAGTATCCTGCCGGTGGTTTCCAAGGTGGCCGAAAAACTTGTCTCAGAACAAATGATAAATCATTTAAATACCAGATCCTACTCTCTACATCCATATCAATTTGGCTTCCGTATTAATCATTCAACAGAAACAGCCAATTGCTATTTCATTGACGAAGTCAAGTCACAGTTGGATCGAGGAGGGGTTGTTGGTGCTGTTTTCTTAGATTTAAAAAAAGCATTTGACACTATTAATCATGGAGTTCTTTTATCTAAGTTAAAAACTTTTAATTTTGATACAGGCACTATTAAATGGGTTGAATCTTATTTAACACATCGGACTCAGTTCGTTAGAGTTAGGAATCATCAATCAAGTGTAATTTCCTTATCTGCAGGTCTCCCACAGGGCTCTATTTTGGGTCCACTTTTATTTTCGTTGTATGTAAATGACTTGCCAAATGTTTGTCCTAATGTCAATACCCAAATGTATGCAGATGACACAGTAATCTTTGTACATGCTAACAGTGCAGCTCAAGCTGCTGATCTGCTATCAAAATCAATGCAAAAGATCACAGAATGGTTAAATCATAATTGTCTTCAACTGAATGTATCCAAAACTGTATGTATGTTTTTAAGTAAATCTAAAAGCCGCTGTGTAGAACCTGATATAGTCGTAGCAGGGGAGAGACTACAAGTCGTCTCAGAGTTTAAATATCTTGGAGTTTACATAGATAACAATCTTACTTTTAAATTACACATTAAGAAGGTTTGTAATCACATTAAGTACAACCTGGCAAATTTTAGATATGTCCGTAGCTGCATGTCAAAAAGGGCCGCTATGATGTTCATGCACTCCATGATTTTATCTCATATCACCTATTGTTTGACAACCTGGTCACAAGCTAGCAACACTTCTCTTAAACCATTACTATCCCTATATAAGAAAACTCTTGAAGTACTCGATAGGAAATCCATATATTATCATCATTGTCATGTTTTAAAAAAATATAATTTATTGAATTTCGAAAACTTGATTATATATGCAGATTTCTGTCTTGTGTACAAAATTCAGCATGGACTGGCTCCTCCTGTATTGCGCCAGTTTGTGAGCACAGCACCAAATGCTCTCAGATCTACAAGGAGTGCAGCAAGAGGTGACTGCATTGTCCCGTTTAGGAAGAGTGCGCTTGGTCAAACAGCTTTTTCAGTAAGGGCTTCTCGTGAATGGAATAACATTCCCATTCAAATTAGGAATTTTAAATCGTACGCTTCTTTTAAACATAACTTAAAGAAATGGTTAATAGATAGTCAGGACTGTTTACATTACACTTGACATGAAATCTTGCTGCTGCACTGTCTTCCTTGTCCTGCTTTTTTGTTTGTTTGTTTGCTTGTTTGTGCCTCTTGTGCTATGCCAATGTGGTTGGCTGGCTCATTGTGTTCTTTTGTGTTTAGATAGGTGAAACCTTTGTTGTTAATTATTGTCCCAGCTATATTGTTTTTTTTTAAGGTGTGACATATCAAGACCTGTCCAGGGACAGCAGATGTAAAATAGCCTATTAGCTAATTCTGGCACACTGTACATTTAATTATGTATCATTAGTGTGCATTGTCCCTGTTAAATAAACCTGAAATAAATAAATAAAATAGATATCAGGGCAATATATACACAGAGATAACAACGTAAAAGAATCAAAGGTGAGAAACAATGGGGAACAGCTGTAAGTGATCAGTGCAGGGGGTTATGGGAAATGTAGTCCATGTGGAACAGACGACAGAGACACATGAGGCAAGGGGATCAGACGAACAGTGCAAAGACAGGGAGGATTGAGACCAAGGCGACCAGAGCAGATCAGGCAGACAGCCATGAGACCAGGGAGACCAGAGCAGTCATGGGAGGCTTGAGAGGCGAAGCCTTAGCAGGTTCGAGGGGCAAAGCCATGGAAGGTGGAGACATGGGAGGCTTGAAGCGAAACCATGGAAGGCAGAGCCATGGCAGGCGGACCCGTGGGAGGCTCGAGGGATGGAGCCGTGGAAGGCAAAGCCGTAGGAGGCTCGAGGGAAGGAGCCATGGAAGGCAAAGCCGTAGGAGGCTCGAGGGATGGAGCCGTGGAAGACAGAGCCATAGGAGGCTTGAGGGACAGAGCCATGGAAGGCGGAGCCGTAGTAGGCTCGAGGGACAGAGCCATGGAAGGCGGAGCCGTAGTAGGCTCGAGGGACAGAGCCATGGAAGGCGGAGCCGTAGGAGGCCCGAGACCTCAGTGGTTATGAACATTAACAGTCTCAGGAGCGACCTCTGTGGTCGTGGGCATGGACTGAGACTCGGGAACAACCTCTGTGGTTGTGGGCATGGACTGAGACTTGGGAATGACCTCTGTGGTCATAGGCATGGACGGAGACTCAAGAGCGACCTCTGTGGTCGTGGGCATGGACGGAGACTCGGGAACAACCTCTGTGGTCGTGGGCATGGACAGAGACTCGGGAATGACCTCTGTGGTTGTGGGCATGGACAGAGACTAGGGTACGACCTCTGTGGTAGTGGGCATAGGCAGAGAATCGGGAACAACCTCTGGGGTCGTGAGCATGGACTGAGACTCGGGAACAACCTCTGGGGTCGTGGGAATAGACAGAGACTAGGGTATGACCTCTGTGGTAGTGGGCATAGGCAGAGAATCAGAGATGACCTCTGCGACCGGGTACATGGCCAGAGACTTGGAAATGACCTCTGTTGTTGTGTTCATGGGCTGAGACTTGGAAACGACCTCTGTGGTTGTGAACATTGGCTGAGACTTGGAAACAACCTCAATGGTTACAATGTAATGGGATAAACACAGGAACAAAAGAAACATCCACAATGTAAAAACACAGTAACAAAGGAAACAACCATGATGGGAACAGTAAATAAACAGGTCAAAACACAAAACAGGGAGTTCAAGGAGGCACATGAGGCAAGGGGATCAGAGAAGCAGGGCAAAGACATGGAGGCTTAAAACCAAGGTGACCAGAGCAGATCAGGCAGACAGCCATTATACCAGAGCAGACAAGGCGAGTGGTCAGGAAACCCAGAAGACCAGAGCAGACAAGGTGGATGGCCAGGAGACCCAGAAGACCAGAGCAGATCAGGCGTATGGCCAGGAGACTCGGAAAAAGAGCAGATTATGTGGAAGGCCAGGAGACCCAGAAGACCAGAGCAGATCAGGCGGATGGCCAGGAGACTCAGAAGACCAGATGGACGGCCAGAAGACCCAGGAGACCAGAGTATATCAGGCGGATGGCCAGGAGACCCAAAAGACCAGAGCAAATAAGGTGGATGGCCAGGAGACTCTGAAGAACAGAGCAGATCAGGTGGACAGCCAGGAGACCCAGAAGACTAGAGCAGATCAGGCAGATGGCCAGGAGACCCAGAAGACCATAGCAGATAAGGTGGATGGCCAGAAGACCAAGGATACCAGAGCAGATCAGGTCAACGTATATGAGACCCAGAAGACCACTTCAAGGTAGGGATTGGATCAGGAGGCCTTGTTGGCAGCCACAGGGCTGATACAGTGTCATGAGGCCTGAGTGGCGACCACAGGTTCGAGATAGGGTCAGGAGGCCTGGGAGGCGGCCACAGACTAGAGCCGTGAAAGACTCTGAGGGCGGAGCCGTAGAAGGCGGAGTTGTATTTGGCTCAGTGGGCTCAGTGGTGGCAGGCTTGAGGGGCGAAGCTGTGGAAGGCGGAGCCATGGGAGGCGCGAGTTGTGAATCCATGGAAGGCGGAGCCATGGGAGGCTCAAGGGGCAGAGCCATGAGAGGCTCGAGGGGCGGAGCCGTAGAAGGCAGAACCATGGCAGAGTCGAGGGGCGAAGCATTAGCAGGTTCGAGGGGCGATGCCGTGAAAGGCGGAGACATGAGTGGCTATAGGGGCAAAGCCATGGAAGGCAGAGCCGTGGCAGGCGGATCCATGGGAGACTCGAGGGGCGGAGACATGGAAGGCAGATCCATGGGTGGCTCGATGTGTGGAGCCGTGGAAGGCAGATACATGGCAGAGTCGAGGGGCAAAGCCTTAGCAGGTTCGAGGGGCAAAGCCGTGGAAGGCGGATACATGGGAGGCTATAGGGGCAAAGCCATGGAAGGCAAATCCATAGGAGGCTCGAGGAACAAAAGAAAAATCCATGATGGGAAAACACAGGAACAAAGAAACAACCTCGAAGGGAACAGGTAAATAAACAGGAGGTCAAAACACATAACAACTGACAAAGGTAAAACAGACATCAGGGCAATATATACACAGAGATAACAAGGTAAATGAAACACAGGTGAGAAACAATGGGGAACAGCTGGAAGTGATCAGAGCAGGGGGTTGTGGGAAGTGTAGTCCACGGGGAACAGATGACTGGCAAAACACAGAGGCAAACACAGGGCAGACAACAGTGAATAGTAACAACAATAAAATGAAGCCACAAAAAATGTTATCATTAAAGGTATAGCTCACCCACATTTTTTTATTTTATTATGTACTGCCATCCCAGATATGTATATACTCCAAAAATCACATAAAGGCAATGTAAAAGTAATCCATAAGACTTCAGTTGTTAAATCCATATCTTCAGAAGCAATATAATTGGGGTTGGGAACCGAGAACTGGTTCTTGTTCAGATCCGGTTTCATTCTTAAAAAAAATACCAGAATTGTATGATCTTTGTCAATTTCAGTTCCATTAACGGTTCTCCTGCATGCAATTTTCCGCCGGTGCGGCTGGAACAACGTCCTAAAATAGTCTGACACCGGGTTCACACATACTCTGTGAGCAGCGAGTCTCACCGTCCATATTAACAGATGACAAAGTTTACACTGTGAGCCCGAGTCATGCGGTGAACCATCCCAGAAGCGGCAGTGAGTGGATAGTTTTGCGTTGAGACTATTTTTGCAGCTTAGCTCTTTGCAGCTGGTATGTCTGCATGCAAGTAAACTCAATAAAATAACTTGGTAAATGAAAGAATTAATAAACTGACTGACCTTTTACCATTCTGTGTTTATAGGTGAACACAACATTAGCCAATCGCAACCAAGTGTGCTGATATAGATGAGGTGCACGCGACTGCCCGCTGTTGCCCTTGAAGCAGCAATAACCTCAGCTTCTTATGACCTTATTAAAGGAAAAAACGTTGGTGTAGGACCCCATATATAACTTTATTTTTTGCACAGAGGCACTGAAGAGAGGAAGAGACACGGCCAATGTGAACGTCCAACGACTGCCCCGCTCACACGCTGCTCACAGAGGATGTGTGAACCCTGCCACAACACCCCCACTTACGGTTTTGGTCTTTCCTACTTACCCATCTCTCTTACATATTTCTGGTGTTTGGCTACTAGTGTGCAAGTAGACGTGAAGAATGCGAGTGTATGGATGACTTAGCAGGTAAGTCATCCATACAAAGGCAACTGAGATTCATCCTCTGCCGCCCGGACTGAAGTGAGTCACTATGCCACCATGAGGACTTACGGTTTTCCTAAAATTAAAAAAATCAAACTCGGAAAAAACTCCCATTGACTTAACATTGCGGAATGTTCAGAAATTTAAATCCCAACTGACATTTTCACACACACAGACAAAAAGGGCCTGTCAGCCCTGCATCTCTCCCTCTCTCTCTCTCTCAGAGGATTTATTTTATCAAGCAGCCAAAAAGTAATGACCTAAAATCTTCATAGCCACACGCTAAAACATGCTAAAACGTGCTAGCATAATGCTAACACATGTTAGCATTGACTAGTGAAGTGCTAAAACAAGCTAAAAATATGCTAGCATCATGCTAAATTCGCCTAGCGAAGTGCTAAAACGTGCTAGCATCATGTTAACACATGTTAGCATCACCTAGCGAAGTGCTAAAACATGCTAAAAACGTGCTAGCATCGCCTAGCGAAGTGCAAAAAAATGCTAAAAACGTGCTAGCATCATGCTAACACATGCTAGCATCGCCTAGCGAAGTCGCTAAATCATGCTAAAACGTCGCTAGCATCATGCTAACACATGCTAGCATTGCCTAGCGAGCGCTAAAAAATGCTAAAACGCGTGCTAAGCATCATGCTAACACATGCTAAGCATCGCCTAGCGAAGTGTTAAAACATGCTAAAAACTTGCTAGCATCATGCTAACACATGCTTAGCATTGCCTAGCGAGCGCTAAAACATGCTAAAACGCAGCTAGCATCATGCTAACACATGCTAGCATAGCCTAGCCGAAGCGCTAAAACATGCTAAAAACGTGTTAGCATCATGTTAAAACAAGCTAGCATCGACTAGCGGAGTGTTAAAACATGCTAAAAGCGTGCTCGCGTACGCCTAGCGAAGTGCAAAAAATGCTAAAAGCGTCATGCTAAGCATCATGTTAACACATGCTAGCATAGCATCAGCCTCAGCTAAGTGCTAAAACATGCTAAAAGCGTAGCATGCTAAGCATAATGCTTAACACATGCTTACAGCATCAGCCTAGAGAAGTGCTTAAAACATGTTAAAAGCGTCTATAGCATCATGCTTAACACATGCTAGCATCGCCTAGCAAAGTGCTAAAAGATGCTAAAAACGTGCTATCATCATGCTAACACATGCTAAAATCGCCTAGCGAAGTGCTAAAAGATGCTAAAAACGTGCTAGCATCATGCTAACACATGCTAGCATAGCCTAGCGAAGTGTTAAAACATGCTAAAAACGTGCTAGCATCATGCTAACACATGCTAGCATCGCCTAGCGAAGTGCTAAAACATGCTAAAAACGTGCTAGCATCATGTTAACACATGGTAGCATCGCCTAGCGAAGTGTTAAAACATGCTAAAAACGTGCTAGCATCATGCTAACACATGCTAGCATCGCCTAGCGAAGTGCTAAAAAATGCTAATAACGTGCTAGCATCATGCTAATACATGTTAGCATCGCCTAGCGAAGTGCTAAAATTGCTAAAAACGTGCTAACATCATGATAACAAATGCTAGCATCGCCTAGCGAAGTGGTAAAAGATGCTAAAAATGTGCTATCATCATGCTAACACATGCTAGCATAGCCTAGCGAAGTGCTAAAACATGCTAAAAACGTGCTAGCATCATGTTAACACATGCTAGCATAGCCTAGCGAAGTGCTAAAACATGCTAAAAACATGCTAGCATCATGTTAACACATGCTAGCATCGCCTAGCGGAGTGTTAAAACATACTAAAAACGTGCTAACATCATGTTAACACATGCTAGCTTCGCCTAGCAAAGTGCTAAAACATGCTAAAAATGTGTCTATCTATGTATCTATCTGAGTGTCTATCTCTCTATCTATCTATCTATCTAGCAACTAAGTTAAACTTTAAACTACTTTAAAATACAAACTACTTTAAACTTTAAACTACTTTAAACTATAAACTACTTTAAACTATAAACTACTTTAAACTAATTTAAACTTCAAACTACTTTAAAATTCTTCAAACTTTCTGGTCCAAACTTTCACAAGCCAACTTAAAGTTTGTGTCGACGAACTTTTTTTTCTAGTTGCTTTTTATTGATCTATTCTTCTCGATTCTTTCCCTTTTCAGTCTTATTTGTCGATAACTTTCTTCATTAGAGTGACTACTTATTTACGTATTTAGCTTCTAAAATGTAAATAAATGGATGATGTTACTTTAAAAATTTTCAGCTCCCTATTTTGATAGCACATTCACTCAACTGAACCAGTTGACCTAAATTTCATATATATATGAAATTACACCGATTTCTTGGGTAGGTGGGGTGTCACTTCTTATCGTGATGAACTCTGGGATACACTTAGCCTGAAAGACCGCTCCGAAGCGGTATTCACACTAGTGTGGATTTAGTGTGAGTTAAGTGCACTGAGTTTTGGCATGTTTTAGACATGGGACAGTTTAGAACACTTTCTTCCTGTCGCGTGTATGCGCAATCAAGTTGCCAAGACGGCAAGGGTGGGTATTAGGACAGGGCCGCACACTAGTGGCCAAACACCGGAAATATGTAAGAGAAGAAATTTGCACAATAGGCTAAATGTCAGAAAAATGGCACCATCTGGTGAAAATATAAAAGCCAGGGCTCCGGAATGAAAGCATAATATCATAGAATTCAAGATTTTATGCTTTAATTGCATTGTGACCAAATATTGCATTGTTTCAATGAGGACATTTTTGTCCTTAAGGTCCTGAGAGTAACTCTTATGTGCACACAGTGTATTATAGATGTATTTTAGGAACTGAGGTTGAAATATCAAATTTCCCCCAAAAATACAAACCATTGGCAATATTTATGCTGTTGGCATTAACACAAAATTTTTTTAAAACTAGTATGACAGTGTGTAATTAAAGCTACATGAGAGTTGTTGTAATACGTGGAATTTGATAAAATAATGATTAAGTAATGAAATATGCCATCACATGACGGTTTAGGTTTGTTTATTTAAAATATAATAATTATTATTTATGTCTCTAAAA
This sequence comes from Xyrauchen texanus, assembly GCF_025860055.1. Lineage (NCBI taxonomy): Eukaryota > Metazoa > Chordata > Actinopteri > Cypriniformes > Catostomidae > Xyrauchen > Xyrauchen texanus. Next base: position 24,901,491 of record NC_068286.1, on the reverse strand, counting down.
AGTCTGCAAACACACCTTTTAAAGAATTGTTTTACATTTATTTCTGATTTGTATATCTGCTCTTTAGAAATCTAAAATGGTAACAGACTGCAGATGGTAGTATATACATAAACAATTCAATTTGGATTTAATTTAATTTCTTAAAAGGGACAATACATATTAATGAACATTTTCACAAATGTAAATATGTCAGATTATAGCCTTAGGCTAATTTCCATCTGCAGACCCTCTGGCAGGTTGATGTTACACACAGAAATTAATAAATACATACCAATACACTATACAATGACTATATACAGAAAAACAAGGACAAGAGCAGTGATCACAACATGTTAGAACAGACAGTAGCAACAAGAGTGGACAACAAAAGACATATAGAAAGACAATTGCATTATTAATTTCCAAATAATTATTTAAAAAGGTACTTAAAGAATTACTGGAATCGTTTCTGGAACCGGAATTGTTAAAAAGATTTGGAATTGTAACTGGAAATGTTAAATTCCCTACGATTCCCATCCCTTGATATAATTGGTGTGGGTGAGAAACAGAACAATATTGAAGTTATTTTATACTGTATAGACCTACAGATCTGAAGAATTATTTGTATTATTAATTTGTGTTCTGCTGAAGAAAAAAAGTCATACACATCTGGGATGGCATGAGGTTGAGTAAATAATGCAACATTTTTCATTTTTGGGTAAACTATCCCTTTAATAAATATCCCCTAGACCCAGGGGGTAAATAAACTATGCCTATCTATTTACAGTATGCATCAAATATGCACTCAGAGGGCCACCAACTATAGTTAAAAGGTTAGAGTAAGATTTTGATGACATGGGGTGAATCAATTCCATGCACATATTTCATACTTGTACAATTGTATTTTAAAAGCTGCACTCCGGAACTTTAGGCTCTCTAAAATTGCAAGCAAATTGAGGAGGGACATTCTACATTTAGTTTTGTCACAGTTCTTCTGTGTGAATGAATCTCATGGTTAAGATTACCAGGACTTTGTCTGTGATCGATCGGAGCAGAGAGCTGAAGTCATGGCGTGCTATTTTGACTTTGATATTATGTTTTTCGACTAAACATTTATAATATTTATTTATTTGGGTGAACGGAGACAGAGTCTGAAAGTGTGTGTTTAATGCCAAATGTGTGAGAATTGGCAACCCTGCACTCAACAGTTAACGCAAGAGGAGTGTGTGTTGCACATATACAGTCTTTTAGGTTTAGTGTCATGTTCTCTATTTGGGTGTTTTTCTGTTCTCTATTTTTAAAGCCTCATTCTCAAGAAGAGTGGGGATTTGTCGGTCAAGCTGTTTGGGTTGTACAAGTACACTAGCATTTGTCAAGTCAGCAGTACAATTATGGTGCGTTTTGCAGTCTAAGTGTGTCTATAAAATAGTGTGAATTTATACATTGTCTTTTTGCACAGGACAGCACAGCATATGTGTGTGCTGTTAAAACTGGTTGTCTCAAATAATCCTAAACACGTTACTGTCATAGCCATGCACATCAACATGAAACACTTCAAAGACACTTTAAAGGACATTTCACATTTTAATTTGTATTGATGTGACATAAAAATGCAACTACTAAATGCAAACAAGATTTTGAATGAAAAAAATGCATTCTTTTGGAAATATTAACACTGGCAACATTCATCTGAATACAAACCAGAGTTCTTTAGTGAGTGCTTTTTCTTTTCATGAACACACACTGACACAATAAGATTTGAGCTTTAGGTCATGTGTTTGTATGTTATGCTTATGCTTATACAGTATGGCGGTACTAAAAAAACGAAAATATTTTACAAACATTTAACAGTAAAGAATCCAGAACCACCAATAAAGATGAACATGGACCAGCAGTTGTCTTACACCCCACAATTTAAGCACAAGCCCAAAAATTACATACATCTAGAGATGAGCCAGGAAGACTAGCTCCAAAAATAACCGTCCCATATAATACAGTATTGTCCTGAACAGAATTGTGTTCAGAATTAAAAATGACAGATTAGAATGGAACTCAGATCCAGACAAATGGATCTGAAACACAGATACCTTTCACGTGAGTTACTGTATGTGAGTGCCCTTAAATCAGCTGTTGCTATATTATACAGAAGCTACACTTGGATGCAAGGTGTCTTGAGACACGCTATTCACAGAACTACTTTTTAAATAAAAAATAAAATAAAAATTATTTTCAATATTCGACTGAGTGATGCTTCACGGCAGACAAAGCAACATGATCAGCACTGGAAATCCATACATTGGTTCTTAATGTTCATGTACCTGAAAATCGACCACATTCTACTGAATTACTCGAGACATGGGTTCTGTAATCTGTACCCATGGAAGCCTAGAAGTAATCATGTTCATATAAACAACGTTACATTTTCAAACTAAAATTACCTTTTTACTCTATTGATGGTTAGGTTTAGTGTTGGATTATTATGCAGTAGGGTTAATAAAATATGCATTATGTTGATTGTAGTATATAACTAACACTTCCAGCTTCAGTCACTTGGGGGAATAGTTCGAAATTCAGTTAGCACTTTCAACCTACTGTTGCAGATTTCCAAAGACCAAAGATGTCTGTCTGATGCATACAATCAAAAAATAGCTCAGAAGGACTGTGAAAATGTGTTCTGAGTGATCAACCCATGTCTACCTTGGACAGACCGATAAGCTTGAGTGCATAATGGATTGCTGTAGTGCACTTTTTGTAATGTTGATTCAAATTACATGTCCGCCACTATAATGTAATGTATTTGAATTACCTTCATTATAGGACTTAACTATGCAAACCCTGATCCATGTGATTATGTGTGATTAAGGTGATTCATTATTCAGCAAATCATGTAATTATTTAAATTAGATTTATTGATTAACATATCTAACAATAATGAATAATAAAAAAAAACAATTGTTTTAGAAAACGTCTAGGTTACGGATGTAACCTCCGTTCCCTGATGGAGGGAATGAGACGTTGTGTCTGAGAAGCGACACTAGGGGTCTCTCTTGAGGCCAATGAGAAGTTGGCAGCCAGTATTTGCATACCCTGCCCCCGGACATACGGGTATAAAGGCGAGGAAATACTAGAGTTCATTCAGGATTTTTCTGAAGAGCCAGAAATGGTTCTGGCAACTACAGCGGTTCGGCTCAGCGACGTGGCTGGGAAGACACAACGTCTCGTTCCCTCCATCAGGGAACGGAGGTTACATCCGCAACCTAGACGTTCCCCGTCTGTCGCTCTCTTCAACGTTGTGTCGGAGAAGCGACACTAGGGGTCCAATTTAAATCACGTCATGTGCTGAGCTGTGTACGTGTTCTTCTGACACAGGAGCAGGCAGGTGTTTTACGGGCCAAACGACCGGCTGTATCAGACTGCACATACCCTTCCCCAATGCCCCAAAAAAGTCGGAGTCCTTCTGGTTACCCTAGACAGGGGAACAAGGCGACGCTTGCCAACCTGGGAAGGGCCTCTTTTCTGTCTATGTTTCTCGCATAGAGCAATAGATGGCCGGGGCCCTTACATGCATCGAGAGAAGGGGGTCTTACCCAATTTCCTATTCTTTCAGGAGGAAAATACCCTGCGGAGACCACACCTACCTGGTGGGGGGGTAAAGTGGTGAATACATCACATGTGTTTTTAGGTGGAGGACAGCCGGAACTGCCTAAGGAAAACGCAGGTCCGCTTCGTAAGGGGACCGTATCGTGGAGAATACACACAGGGGGAGTCCAAGTAGGAGTCCTCACCCTGTGGAGCACCTATAGTGAGCACCTATAGGATAGTGAGAGCGGATGAACGCGTGGCTTTGTGATGTCGTGTGGTGAAAGGTGCCCTCCACAGTGACGTCAGCTCATCATGCGGCCGTGAATGGCGCCCGGACCCCAGGAACCAGTCATCCAGCCACGATGGCTGTGGGGAGGACAGAGGGTTCCAGTCCAAGCCCACGCTGGCGGCGGCCCGGGAAAGCATGTTGGACATCTGAGCATCAGCCTCAGCTTGGGCGTGCTGGCCCGAAGGTGGCAGCCCAAGGGAATCATCCACGTCAGACGTCACGCTCTCCGATGCAGCGGCGAGCTCATCTGCTTCGAGCTCCAGAGGATAAGCAGGCTGGCTGTGAGGCGAGCCGCTGTTGCCTCGAGCACGGATGGGAGTCAACGAGCGTGCCGGGGGACGGGTGGTCCGAGGGGGGTACCCGATGGAGCCACACCCGCTGCCATCCCCTGATTGCTTCAAGCACCACTCGCACTGTCCTCAATGCGGGGGGCAGCTGGAGTGGCTTGCTTTTGGTTGAAAGCGAGCCGCGACCACAACGTTGTCATGGTCATGCCCTCGCAGTGAGAGCATGAACCATCCACAAACGCAGCCTCGGTGTGATCGCTACCCAGACACACGAGACAACGCCTGTGGCCGTCTGAAGCGGACAGCACTCTACCGCATCCAGGAACTACACAGGGGTGGAAGGGCATCTTTATAAAGACGCGTCCTAAAAAGGACATTCAACGCCGCTGTGTATTTTGCTTTTTTGGAGAAAATCATTCTTTTAAATAACTCTCTAGAGTTTGGGTTTCTGCACTGTTGAAGCGCCCAGGGGCAATCTGCACTGCCGTGCAAGAAGGAGAAATCACCGCTGTAATGCGCTCTCAGTCCAACAGCATGCAGAGCGTCAGAGGAATACAGGAACAGGTGTGTTTTCATACGAACAGCATGCACAACCATAAGCTCTGAAGAAATTTTCTGAATGAACTCTAGTATTTCCTCGCCTTTATACCTGTATGTCCGGGGGTGGGGTATGCAAATACTGGCTGCCAACTTCTCATTGGCCTTTTTTCATAGATCAGAGGTATATTCGGTGCTCAAGAGAGACCCCTAGTGTCGCTTCTCCGACACAACGTCAAAGAGAGCGACAGACGGGGAACTGTACCTTTGGCACTTGCAGATCAACAGGAAAGACAAAAGGAGCATAGGAAGGACAAATGCTATGACTACTATCACCCATGGATTCATCTGATACACCTTTTCAGATGGGCCAACCTCTGATTCAAAAACAGACAACAAAAAAGAATGTAAAGCTCATACTTGTTCTGATACACAAAATAAATTACAGTATATAAAATAAAGACTTACTTACCTTGAACATTGCTCCAGTCACTCCAATAATTGCCAGCAGTGCAGTACTGAGTTTTTATCACCCTCATCTTAACAGCATACTTCCTTGTCAGGTCTGTGTCTTCCTTAACATATGACAACTCTCCTTTTGACAGATGAACCACCTTGAGACAAAACATTTATTATTAAGTTTTGCAGCTGTGCATAAAGAAAATGTAAATATTAAATTAGTATTAAATCATTAGTGTCTATACCTCATCATTGATCTGTAATTCATACTTAAAACATTCATTGTTTTCACCCTCAGGAAGTGTCCAATTTATTTTCAGCTTATTTAAATGGATTGAAATCTTAATGTTTTTTGGGGGGTCAAGCTTTTCTGAAAATAAAAATAAAACATTTCCAGTGCCAAATGGCTTCATTTAATTTAGTTGGACTGCAGTATATGTATTTATAGCATTAGAATGAACATCCACACTTAAGACTTCCTACATTTTCATATTATAAATTTTGTATATATTTGCATTGGTAAAATACCTATTCATACATTAAATAAATACAGGAACTTCATATATGCAAAGATAATTTCTTACCTATATTTACTTTATTAATCTCCTTCCCAATGATATACCAGTGCGTTGGTATAGAAACATTTACTTTAACAACCATGTATTTTGATTGTTTTAAAGCAATATGGCCGTGGCATTTAACAGACTCATTTGCAGCAACATTTGAACAATTCAATTGATGGGTTGAATTTCCTTGGCCTACACTGATAAATGAAAACAAAGAAAATATTTAACTGATTTTCTGAAAGATATAAACTGTGAAGTTGAAATAAGGTTGAGTGGAATTGCTGAATGTGTATATTATCAATGTCAAAATGATCAAATTAGTGACTACATGAACAGTAAGTGGTTCAGGTAGTTTGCAATTGAAACATGCAACATAGCATATGTAGCGATACATGAACTGTTGCTGTTTGTATTACTGAATGTTTGTTTGCTTCACATAAACAAGGGTAAGAACAAATTAATACTGTGGGGAAAAAACCTTCACAACAAGCTCTTTATCTTGGACCTCCGGCAACTGTACCAAGGAATATAACTGTAAAATTTCAGCTTTTAGTCATTACACAAAACTGATTCACACAAAGGACACACCTAACTACAAAATTATTTACTCAACACAAACAGTTATTATATAATAATCTGAGTAGTACATGCAGTAACTCATCGAGTACTTAAGATAGTTTAAACAGGATTATGATCATGATAAAACAAATTCAAACTTACTAAGCTGAGTACTGAGCATTTTTAGGGAGACCAGTTATATTCCAAGAACAGTTGAGTTGATCTTTCATGTTCAGGATGCAAGTAATTTTTTCAAAGTCAAAGGAATGGAGTGCTTTAGAAGATAGAGGAGAAAGAAAAGGAAAAGCAGGGTTCACATGAAAATAATACAAAGAGCATTTAAACAATGGAGAATCTTTATATATATATTGTGAAAAAAGAAAAAAAACTATCACTTCACAATAAGGTTCTATTTGTTAACATTAGTCAATGCATTAGGAATCATGAACAAACAACTAACAATATATTTTTACATTATATATTAATCTATGTTAATGTTAGTTAATAAAAAAGAAAATATTTTATAGTTTGTTCATGTTAGTTCATCGTGCATTAACTAATGTTAACAAATACAACTTTTAATAAAAACAAATGATATATTGAAATTAACATTTAACAGTAAACTTCATGTACTGTTAAAAAAAAAACTCACTGGAAGGAAGTTTTAAGTAAAGGTTTGTCTGGTTGTCCATATCTTTGAATGAGTGTTTAAAGTAAAAATCCATGATCCCATCAGACTTCCTAATATGAATGTCTGCACAATGCATGCCCTAGAGGAAAAATTTTAATGAAACTGATTAAATGACTATTAATGACTACATAAGTGTACTACAGTGGTCCTGTGAAGTCCTCATTACCTCCTCTTGGTCATTACACATTTCACCCCCTTCATCTAAAGACAGGGAAAAAGTTTACTTACAGTTTAGAAAGTTAGAGCAATGTATTTCTTGTAATAGCTGATATAGGATTTGTACGAATGCTAAGGATAATAAATCCTTAATTTGAAACAAAATAATATTTTTACTAGTTTGTTTCTATGCATATGTATCTGTAGGCTACATTACAAATCTATAAAAGCCAGTAGATTAGTTTTGTATCTACTAGTCGTCTAGGTTACTGTTGTACGTTGTGTCGAAGAAGCGACACTAGGGGTCTCTCTTTAGAGCCTTGCGCATCTCTGAACTTGAGAAAAGGCCAATGAGAAATTGGCAGACAGAATTAGCATGTTCCGCCCCTGGACATATGGGTATAAAGGGAGGGAAATGCGTCTGTTCATTCAGGATTTTGCCTGAGGAGCCGACAATGAGGTTCGGCCTTAACAGTGGCTCGGTTCAGCGACGTGGCCGGGAGGACATAACGTCCCGTTCCCTCCATCAGGGAACGGAGGTTACAACAGTAACCTAGACATTCCCCGTCTGTTGCTCACTTAGACGTTGTGTCGAAGAAGTGACACTAGGGCTCCAATTTTAATCACGCCATGCGTTGAACCGTGTACGTGCGCTGCTGACACAGGCGCAGGCGGGGGGCAGTGAGGACTGCCCAAGAGAGGGTCCGCTCGCAAGGGGACCGTAACGTGGAAAATACACTCAGGGGGACAAGTCCACACAGGGGCCCGACCTATGGAGCACCTATTCCAGTACAGAGTAATTTGAGTACTTGCATTGGGTTTGGTCGGGGAATTCCTCCATTGAATTCGCAGACCAGAGGGCTCGGGAGGAGTCATCCAAGGAGCCGAGTTAGTGGGATCTCCTGGGATAAGAGCGCAAAATATTACATCAGCAGAGGGAAAGGACGCTAGGTTCAAGTGGTACACCCGGTCAGTTGTTACCTCGTTACCGAGTTCTACCAGCTCGGACATGAGAAAACACGGGATGAAACCGACTCAACCCTGAGATTGATGTGCCAGCGCAGCGGGGGCCCTTTCCAATGCCCCACGGCTGCATGCCGGTTGCACACGGCAGCCCATCCCTGCTTGGAGGCGTCTGTTGTGACCAGAACGCATTGGGACACCTGCTGCAAGGGGATTTCTACCTGTAAAAAAAGAGGTCTGTCCAGGGTTTGAAAGTCTGGCAGCAGGTGAGGGTGATAAACACACAGTTCATGCCGTGGCGCCATGCTCGTCTCGGGTCTTGAGTCTGGAGCCAGTGCTGAAGCGGTCTCATATGCATCAACCCCAGCGGCGCGACCACCGCGGAGGACGCCATATGCCCCATGAGCTTCTGGAAATGTTTTAGAGGGACCACTGTGCCTGACCTGAACAAGGTGAGGCATTCCAGCACTGACTGCGTGCGCTCGTTGGTGAGGCGTGCTATCATTGAGACTGAGTCTAACTCCATGCCGAGAAAAGAGATGCTCTGAACCGGGGCGAGCTTGCTCTTTTCCCAGTTGACCTGAAGCCCTAAGCGGCTGAGGTGCCTGAGCACCTGGTCCCTGTGGACACACAGGATGAGCCAGTCGTCGAGGTAGTTGAGGATGCGAATGCCTGCTTCCCGGAGCTGCATGATTTCTGGAAGTCGCAGGAGGATGCCCTCGGCGGGCAGACGGAGCACGGGCCGTGCTGCTGGTGTGGTGGGGCATGATATAGAGATGGCCTCCGTCTGCTTCTTCACCACTGAGAACTGCTGGCGAAGTCCTCGACGGTGTCGCCGAACAGACCAAACTGGGAGACAGGTGGGTTGAGGAAGCGTGCTTTGTCCACGTCCCACATCTTGACCAGGTTCAGCCACAGATGTCATTCCTTGACCACGAGGGAGGCCATCGCCTGCCTGAGTGTCTGCGCTGTGACTTTCATGACCCTTCAGAGCGTGTTCGGTCACTGAGAGCAGTTCCTGAAAACATCGAGGTCAGGACTACCCAAATGAAGATCATTAAGTGCCTTGGCCTGGTGGACATGCAGGAGGGCCATGGCATGCAAGGTGGCAGCGGCCTGTCTGGCGCTGTTGGCTTTGGAGGTCAGTGATGACATCATCCTACAGGCCCTGGAGGGGAGCACCGGGTGATCCCGCCAGGTGGCGGCGTTCTAGGGACACAGGTGGATCACAACCACCCTGTCCACCTGGGGGACCGGCGAAGATAGTGAGAGCGGATGAGCGAGGGTGAGAACACCATCAATCCACAAACGCTGCCTCGGTGTGATCACGGCCCAGACACACGAGCCAGCGCCTGTGACCATCAGGAGCCGGAGAGCACTCGACCGCATCCAGGAACTACACAGGGGCGGAAGGGCATCTTTATATAGACGCTTCTTAAAAAGGATGTCGCTGTGTATTGCTCTTTTAGAGAATTAAACTCTTTTACAAAAATTTTCTTTTAGAGAGTGCTGTTGAAGCACCCATGAGCGCCCCTTTATACCCATATGTCCGGGGGCGGGACATGCAAATTCTGTCTGCCAATTTCTCATTGGCCTTTTCTCAAGTTCAGAGATCCACGAGGCTCTCAAGAAAGACCCCTAGTGTCGCTTCTTCGACACAACGTCGAAGTGAGCGACAGACGGGGAACTAAAATTAGTCTGAGAAAACACTGACCAGTATCCGCCCTTGTAAATGACAGAGTGAATATGAACCCAAATGTCAAAATGAAACTGAGACAAATAACTCTTGGCAAATGTGCTTCACAAATCATGTTTTATGATGAAATGTTCTGTCAGACAATCTGTGGCATCCTCAATCAGAAGCAGAACCACAAAGTCTGTGGATACAAGACAGAGCAAACACACTCTGAAACACTCCTAAAACAAATGTGATAAAAACAAAACACACATTACAACATTTGTTGATTGTGTAACACATAGCCCATCGTGTTGTTCATCCCCATATTTTAAGAGTGTGAAAAAACTGTTTTCTAGAATTCATTTCAATTATATTTAATTTGAAAAAGTAGTCTATTAACTGTAAAATATAAAATGTGTTACCTTTCACCAATATGTTGATGGTACCGTATAGCTGATGCAACAACTGACTTCCCATATGAGAATGTGCGCAACACTGTGAAGTTGAAAAAGAGGAAGCACAGCCCACTCTTTACTGTAAAGCATCAGGCCAGGAAGTTAAAATGGGGGAGGTATTAAAACCAGCTATGATTAAACTGTATGGGGCGCTTCTGAATACTCAAAATAATGCTTCCACATTCTTAACATTACAGAATTTGTATAATTATAAACTTTTACACAAAATAAAATAAATAAAATACAACTTATAAACAGTAGTTATAAACACAACAGGCAAAATATAAAGTACATTCAAAATAAAATTCTAATAAAAACTTTAGAAAGCCTTAAGTCTTGAAAGCTTTCATATTTTGAGAATATCTAATCTAATTGGTATTTTTATTAGTACATTTAGTACATACGTGTCTGAACTTTGGCAAGAATGTATTTATTTTTAATGTTTTTAGGGGCTCGTGCCTGAAGGGCTAAAACCCCATTGTAATTGTAAGGAGCTTTATGGGTTCAAGCCTGAAGGGCTGAAACCCTATTGTAATTGTAAGGATTTTTATTATTATTAGGAGTTCAAGCCCGAAGGGCTAAAACCCTATTGTAATAATTTTATTAGGGGTTCAAACCTGAAGCACACTGCCTCCTACTGGCCAGGAGAGAGCAAAACAATTTTTTTTTAACTCTTGAACACATTCACCAAAAATATTGAAAATTGTCTCTTTAGATCAAGTGCTACATTCCGAGTCAAACGATACCACATTTTCCTATGTTGGCCATTTTGGACATTGGCCATTTTGAATTTAGTCATAAAATGCTGTATTTTACGAACGACTTGGCATATCGTTACGAAACTCGGTATGTGTCTTTGGCACCATGCTCTGAAGGGACTCAAAATGTTTCAGGACAGTGCCACCTTGTGTTCAAAAATAGAGACTGGTCTTGATAGATTCCGTGGTTCATTCCAAGAACAATGATCCCAATTATGTCATGATCGAGCAAACTTCCTTTCTGCCATTTTTAAATGTTTTGAAAAGTTACTTTTTTAACTCCCACTAGACTGTTTTGCATGAAAATTGGCCTGCATCTCACAACAAAAATGTATTCACAGAATTTTGAAGCTGTATCTCTGCAACACTTTTAGGGATTTGGATGAAACTTGGTATGTATCATCACCATTAGACCCTGTAGTTACCTGCAGAGTTTTGGAGCACTGCACCCTACTGGTCAAGAGATAGTAAAATAGCTATTTTGTCTTATAACTCTTGAACACTTTCCTGTATGATAACCAGCTTCAGAACAGAAATTCTAAGAACTAGATATTTTTAGTTTTTTTTAAAATAAATCTTGTTTGTTTGCTGCTCATGGTGCTGATAATAGTCTTGACCCTGGTATCACTGCTTGCAGCTATATTTATTATAATTTTTTTATTATTCTGCCCTAAAACTGATCATGCAGACCAAACCGTAAGTTGTAGAGACCTGAAACTTTCAGGGAAGGTAGTCCCCCAGAGTACTACAGCATACATAATTTTCGGCCCAATCGGCCTCAAGGTGATGCTATAGTGATCATGTATATGTTAACCGTGTGTCGCACACTCAAGTCTCTTACATTGTTTTATTCCTTGGCGCAAGACGAACAAACTGTATATATCTCTGATTTCTTTACCATCGTGAAAAGTTGCACAATAATTTGCATAATTCATAACCTCCTCCTACGCCGTATGTCTGATTCGCACAATAATTGCCGTGTGTCTACTATGAAATCTCCAGACCAAAATTGATTAAAGGAACTTTTTGGGGATTGGGTGCTTTGTGGCTTTATAACAGTTAAAAGGTAAAAAAACAAATGACCACCATAATAATTATCCTGTTTTAGGATCGTTGAACACAAGATTTCAGTCATATTTTACACCAGTTTGCAAATTTACATTCCTTTCTTGGCAGATTAAAGACCAAGACAAAAGTATTTGTTTGTGGAAAGATGATAGTTTTGCTGGGATTTTGTCTATAGCGTAAAAAATAAATAACTCTAATGTTTAAAATAGGTTCAGATTGAAGAAGGATATATATATATATATATATATATATATATATATATATATATACACACACACACACACACACACACACACACTGGCAGCCAAAACTTTGGAATAATGTACAGATTTTGCTCTTATGGAAAGAAATTGGTACTTTTATTCACCAAAGTGGCATTCAACGGATCACAATGTATATTCAGGACATTAATTACGTAAAAAATTACTATTACAATTTTAAAATAATGTTTTGAACTTCCTAAACTACTTCAAAGAGTTCTCAGCAAAAAATCCTCCACGTGCAGCAATAACAGCTTTGCAGATCCTTGGCATTCTAGCTGTCAGTTTGTCCAGATACGCTTCCTGTAGCACTTGCCATAGATGTGACTGTCTTGTCGGGCACTTCTCATGCACCTTACAGTCTAGCTGATCCCAAAAGCTCAAAGGGGGTAAGATCCATAACACTCTTTTCCAATTATCTGTTGTCCAATGTCTGTATTTCTTTGCCCACTCTAACCTTATCTTTTTGTTTTTTTCTTTTTCAAAAGTGGCTTTTTCTTTGCAATTATTCCCTTAAGGCCTGCACCCCTGAGTCTTCACTTTACTGTTGTACATGAAACTGGTGTTGAGAGGCTATAGTTCAATAAAGGACATGTGAGGCATCTATTTCTCAAACTTGAGACTCTGATTGTAATGAACTCAGACTGGGCTTTTGTTGAGAATCCATATGCAGAAGTTTTATTGAAGCAGAAAATCCAAAACGACAGGCAAAGCAATGGTCAAAGATGCAGGCTGGGTTCAGTGAACAAAAATAGGCAGTCCAAGTAAGCCACGAGGCAAAAGGGCATAACAAGAGGCAAAAACAATAGCAATGGAGAGAACGCTCAGTAAGGCAGGAAAAACTGGCAATACTTCACAAAGTGTTAGTGGAAAGCATGGCTCTTTATATATATCAAACAGGAACTGACTGTAGAAGAAATTGAGTGATGTCAGTATTCAGGTGAGGGCTCCCTCTGTTGGTTGGAGGGAGCAGATGTTACACTGATGTACTTATCCTCTTGTTTAGTTGTACATCTGGCCATCCACATCTCTTTCTGTCAATCTCAAGTTGTCATTTGTCTTTGAAGACAAGTAATTTTCTAGGGCCAAATTAGTAATTTAGCCCTCTGGGGTCGACGGATACACCGGCGCATCCTGCTGGAAATTTTCTTCATTACAGCAGAAACAACTTAAAATACTCCGTCATTTTTGGGTATACAGATAAGTGTAAGACATCATTAGAGACTATAAAGGGTCTACTTTTATTTGTGTACACTCACAATAACAACAAAATCTTGTGCTTTTGTAAAATAAAGAAAATAAAAAGGGTGAGCTTTTAGCAGTCTCTGTCGCCACGAGCAAATTTCAGAAACACGTCACAAAAATGAAATTAAACTCCGTGAATACTTATCTATGGACTGATATTCCGGACATTATTCAAAAGGAATTGCAAATTGTATTTGCAATTGCGTTTTCAAATTGTGGACGCATAAAATGTGACATAATCCAAACGCAATTGTGAATCGCGCATTACGGTTTGCATTTTCGTTTAAGCGAACGCACAGTGACTGCCAAATTTCAAATGGAAAAGCAAAGTCCGTTTGCAACTGTGTTTCCCATATCTTACGAGTTTTGGCCCTGTCATATTTAAATAGCAATTTCAATTACCACGTCTGCTTTTTCACTTTCTCAGCGTCGCGTATATAGCCAGCCAAAACTCAAATGGAATACTAATTCCCTTAGTATTTCCATTTCCGATGCCTTACAGGGAAACCTGTCAATCAGGGTCAAGGGTGGGATTATGCTATGGGGCGTGTTTGTCTTGGGAAGTGACATCACTCACAGTCTATCAGGATCAATAATTAGCACTGCACTTTATTCATCTATAATCTCACACTGGACTGTCAACATATTCTCCTCAATATACTACTTCATAGATATATATATATTTCATATACTCCTACTTATTGTATTGTATATTGTGTGTATTGTTTACTGTACATTGTATATAATTATTGTGTTGTGTAAGTATGTGTACATTTGATTTGTAAATTGTTTTGTGTACGTTGTTTACTGTAATTGGTATATGTACCCATCGCACGCACACCCATCATCATGATGTGCTTCTAGAGGCTCGTCATGAGGCACATTAAGACCCAGCTGTTCCCCCTCACTAGACCCACTGTAGTGCGCATATCGTTCAAACCGTTCAACAGATGACGCCATCACCACCACCCTCCATCTAGCTCTCACCCACCTAGCTAAAAAAGGACACATACGTTTGAATGCTGTTCATAGACTTCAGCTCAGCATTCAACACAATAATTCCTCAGCACCTGATTGGAAAGCTGAACCTACTGGGCCTGAACACCTCACTCTGCAACTGGATCCTAGACTTCCTGACTGAGAGACCTCAGTCAGTCCGGATCGGGAACAGCATCTCCACCACCCCCACACTGAGCACTGGGGCCCCCAGGGCTGTTTGCTCAGTCTACTGCTGTTCATTCTGCTGACTTACGACTGTGCAGCAATGCACAGCTCGAACCACATCATCAAGTTCGCCGATGACACAACCGTGGTGGGTCTCATCAGCAAAAACAATGAGTCAGCATAAAGAGAGTAGGTGCAGCGGCTAACGGACTGGTGTAGAGCCAACAACCTGTCTCTGAATGTGGACAAAACAATAGAGATGGTTGTTGACTTAAGGAGAGCACAGAGTGACAACTCTCCACTGAACATCGACGGCTCCTCTGTGGAGATAGTCAAGAGTACCAAATTCCTTGGTGTTCACCTGGCAGAGAACCTCACCTGGTCCCTCAACACCAGTTCTATTACCAAGAAAGCCCAGCAGTGTCTCTACTTTCTTCGAAGGCTGAGACAAGTAAATCTCCCACCCTCATCCTCACTACATTTTTTTTGAGAGCATCCTGAGAAGCTGCATCACTGCCTGGTTTGGGACTTGCACCATTTCGGACCGCAAAGCCCTGCAGAGGATAGTGAGGACAGCTGAGAAGATCTCTCTTCCCTCCATCAAAGACATTTACACAAAGCACTGCATCCACAAAGCAACCAGCATTGTGGATGACCCCACACACCCCTCACACAAACTCCATCTGGCAAGAGGTACCAAAGCATTCGGGCCTTCACGGCCAGACTGTGTAACAGCTTCTTCCCCCAAGCCATCAGACTGGATGACTGCACTCTATTAATGTCTGGTTCAATTAACAAGCTTGTGAAAACAACTTATGAAATAATTATGCTTGTTATGTGTTCCAAGTACCTATGATTAGCATTTAAGGCCTACACCTGAAAGTGATCATACACAAAAGAATTCTGTCCAGTTGTATAATGAAATCACACACTGAAGAAGGCAGTAAAGCCGAAATGTTTGTGTTCTCCTGTGTTAACATATGAGAGTAAATGCATAACAGAATAATTGAATAATATAAAGTAACAATGCAAGAGCATAAAGATAAGGACATATTTATATAAGTCCAGCAGATGTACATTTCCTCGGGTTTATACACATATTCACATTAAATCAACTATCAGATAAAGCAGAATTAAATATTTCCATATAATATTCAAACAGTTGCATTTAAAGCTTCCCGAACTACCAACCACAAAACCCTCACTAAATAATTTAGAAAAAATGTGATTAAGGTCAAACTTGAACAAAACAAACTAATTAAAGATAAACATCAAATATAAAAAGGGCTACTAAATATTAGATCTCTTTCTAACAAAGCACTAATTGTTAATGAAATGATTACAGATCATAGATTGGATGCGCTCTGTGACTGAATCCTGGCTTAAACCTGATGAATATATTAGTTTAAATGAATCTACTCCCCCAGGTTATTGTTATAAACATGAGCCTCGTCTGAAGGGTCGAGGAGGAGGTGTTGCTACGATTTACAGTGAAGTTTTTGGTGTTACTTAGAGGACAGGATATAAAAGACTTTTGAACTAATAACGCTTAATGTGACACCGTCAGATATAAATAAAAAATTATTATATGATTATATGATTTCCTTGGTGAATTTGCAAATTTTTTATCAGATATTGTAGTTACTGAAGATAGACTTGTAATTGTTGGTGACTTCAACATTCACTTAGATAATGAAAATGACACATTGGGATTAGCATTTAGCGATATTCTCAACTCTCTTGGAGTCAAACAAAATGTAACAGCACCAACTCATCGCCATAATTATACACTAGATTTAATGTCATATGGAGTTGATGTTGATAATATAGAAATTCTGCAGCAGAGCGATGACATCCCGGATCATTACCCTGTCTCTTGTATGCTGCGATCAGCTAATTTTACTCAATCTACACCACGCTATCATTCAGGTAAAACTATTCTTTCGACCAATAAAGATAGCTTCACTAACAATCTTTCAAATCTATCTCATACACTCAATAAACCCCAAAGCCCAGAAGAACTTGATGAAATAACAAAACAAAATGCAGTCTTCTCTAGCACTCTTGATAGTGTCGACCCACTTTGATTAAAGAAAATTAAAGAAATAAGCCCTGCACCATGGTAAAATGATCACACTCATGCGCTCAAGAGAGCAGCTCAGAAAATGGAGCACATGTGGAAGAATACAAAATTAGAAGTATTTAATGATCCATGGAAGGATAGTGTCTGTAGCTAGACAGGCACTAAAAGCTGCCAGGTCAGCATATTTCAGTAAACTCATAGAAAATAACCACAACAATCCTAGGTGTTTATTCAGTACTGTGGCTAAATTGGTTAGGAATAAAGCCTCAACAGAACCAGATATTCCGTGGCAGAACAAGAGTGATGACTTCATGAATTTCTTTACAGATGAAATTGAAATAATATGAAATAAAATTGGAATTATGCAAAAAACTTATAGAAACATAAAAAGCCACAACATGTTTGTTAAATTCAATACCAACTAAGCTCTTAAAAGAGGTATCTTCTGTAATTTCAGAACCTCTTCTTAATATTATTAACTCCTCGCTATCCTTAGGACATGTCCCAAGAAACTTTAAAATGGCAGTTATCAAACCGCTTATTAAGAAGCCACAACTTGACCTGGAGAACTAGCTAATTATAGACCGAAAATACTAGAAAAGGTAGTATCCTCCCAAATATGTTAATGTCTACAGAGAAATGGTATATACGAATAATTTCAGTCAGGTTTTAGGCCTCATCACAGTACAGAGACTGCACTTATCAGAGTTACAAATGACTTGCTCTTATCATCTGATCGCGGCTGCATTTCACTTCTTTTAGATCTTAGTGCTGCATTCGACATGATAGATCACAACATTCTCTTGAATAGGATAGAGAATTATGTTGGCATTTGTGGAGTTGCATTAGCATGGTTTAGGTCCTAATTAGCAGACCACTACCACTTTGTCTATGTAAATGAGGAATTGTCAAACCAAACAAAAGTTAAGTAAAAATAAAAAAGCAGAGGCCCTAAAACTGATCCCTGGGGCATTTTATCATCGTTACATTGGCTACCTGTTAAATTTTGCATAAATTTTTACATTCTATTAACTACATACAAAGCTTTGAATGGTCTAGCTCTGCAGTACTTAAGTGACCTTCTACCATGCTATATTCCATTGCGTTCATTATGATCACAAAATTCTGGCCTGTTAATAGTTATATAAATCGAGGAATATCAAAATCCACAAAAGGAGGTAGATTAAGTTCATACTAAAGACTCATCTATTTAGCCAGGCATACGCCTAATTTATCTTTCAACCCACAATTAGGCTGCTTTAGTTTAGTCTGCCGGAACCAGAAACCAGAAACATTGATCACGATCTATAACTCTGCAATAAATTGAATGGCATCTATTCTTATATTATTTTATTTGTTTCCCTGTCTCAACCTCGGGACGCCTATCCTGAGGTCACCAGAACCGTCTGGATCCAGCTCCATTACTGCTTTGCGTTGGACTCCACTGCTACGTGTCGCTGTGTGGTGGTGAATAAATGCAGACAGTGCCAGCCAAACATCACTTCAGTCTATTATGATGGACAACAGAGGATGAACTGATGCCAACTCCAACCATAAGACATGGGATACTTCATATGCCATTGCCTGAACCTTGGACTTAGGGTGGACCACACCGAACCTCACCAAAATTACCAGCCAGGTTAAACTGCGATGCACCTCACTGATCTCTGCCTGAATTCCCTCAGTCTATTGATGGACTACACTGTTGAAATGGAATACATAGACTATCAATTGCCAACAAAAGCCATCATAAGTCAATTAACAAGGACAATTGCATCTATGTGAACTTCTTCAGTTAATCCAGGAAGGACTTCAAAGGCATTAGTCATTAATTTTACAGTTCATACAAAGGTCCCTTAACACTTACTTAGTTTAATAATTTTAAACCATGACTTGCACTATACATAAGTAATATTGGCATTATATTCATAATGTTAGCCAGAGGGGATCAGGCCCCCACAATGAGTCTGGATTCTCCCAAGGTTAATTTTCTCTCATTAACCAACATCTTATGGAGTTTTGTGTTCCTTGCCACAGTTGCCTTCGGCTTGATCACTGGGGTTATAAATACATTTATTATTTAATTACTTATTTTGAAACATGATTCACAATCGTATTTTATCTAATTACACAATGATGACTCATCAACATTATAGACATTACCGTTTTATCTTCTGTTAATGCATTATCTTCTGTAAAGCTGCTTTGAAACGATGTGTGTTGTGAAACACACTATACAAATAAAATGTACTTGACTTTACTGTGTACTTACATAGTTATTATCACCACTTTCCTGCTCAAAGTCATGGCACAGCTTGCCATTGTCAGGTCTTCTAAAAATAACCAATTAATGTGAGAAGGATAACATGCTCTAATTCCATCAATGGACACTGTGCATTGTAAAAGAAATCATGCACCCTTTTAAATCTATAGTAAATGATACAGGTGAAGTTCTGCTAAACAAATCTATGCACACTGCAAATCAAAGTTTTCTCTAAAATACTTTGCAATTACATAAAAACATAATTATAATTGTCATAATTATTAATTATTCCACTCCCTTTACCGTATATAAGAAAACACTTAGCTCCTCTCTGTGTACAAATTCATCAAACTAAAAAAGAAGAAAAGAAACAATTTAATCATATAGAGAAATCAAACATAAATAGACATCAGCAGATCATATACACCATAATTACTCTACATTGTGTTTTCCAAGATCTTGCTATAGGGAATTGACAGTTTAGGAGGATAACATACATGAACTATTTTGCATCACTTACTTTCAAAGCAAAGACACCACAGGATTTGCCATCTTGTTGTTTTGGGTGAGGCAGTGTATCACTTGACCACCTTGACACATTGCATCCCTTGTGTCACAAAAAAACCCCGTAACACATGAAAATCATCATTATTGTATCATTGAAACTCAACTGATTTTATTTTGCAAGAAATTAAAGATTTAGCACATAAAAAGCACATTTTGTAGATTAACAAGTTCAACTACCTTGTTACATCCTGACATCGTTTGAGATTTTACAAGCTTTCTCCCATGGGGTCCAGGAACAAAACGTCATGGTTACTGTTTTAACCTCCGTTCCCCGAGGGAAGGAATGAGACATTGTGTCGAATGAAGTGACAAAAGGGGTCTTCCTGGGACACCAAACATACCTCTGAACCTGAGAAAAGCCCAATGTCAAGTTGGCAGACAGAATTTGCACGCCCCGGACCAGACATACGGGTATAAAGTGAAGCGGGGCAACAAGTGCCAGTCAGGATTTTGCACTGAGGAGCCGACAATGAGGTTCGGCCACAATAGTTCTCGGTTCAGTGACGTGGCAGGGAGAACACAACGTCTCGTTCCCTCCATCAGGGAATGGAGGTTACATCCATAACCTAGACGTTCCCCGTCTGTCGCTCACTTCGACGTAGTGTCAAAGAAGCGACACTAGGTGTCCAATTTAAATCACGCCATGCACTGAGCCGTGTACGTGTACTGCTGACACAGGAGCGGGCAGGTATTTACATGCCAAAGTGGCCGGCTGTGCCAGGCTGCATGTACCCTTCCCCAATGCCCCATAAAATTGTCAAAGCCTTCTGGTTCTTTACCCCAACAGGGGGGAACAAGGCGACGTGCCAAGCATGGGAGCAGGCCGCGCCTGCCGCACCTTTTCACTCTCTATGTTTCTCGTATAAAGTTAAAGTGGCTGGGGCCATCTTAACGCTATCATACGCATCCGGGGAGGCGATCTTTCCCAGTTATCCTATTATTTCAAGGGGGGAAAGACCTTGCGGAGACCACACCTGCCTAGACTGGGGTAGGTAAAGAAGGGTGAAATACATCACATGGGCTTTTAGGTCACATGTGGAGAATGGCGCGGTGGTTGGGAGGGAGGAGTTGCTACAAACACAGCAACTGGGGCTCCGTGAGGACTGCCCAAGGGAGACGC
Organism: Xyrauchen texanus; assembly: GCF_025860055.1. Classification (NCBI taxonomy): domain Eukaryota; kingdom Metazoa; phylum Chordata; class Actinopteri; order Cypriniformes; family Catostomidae; genus Xyrauchen; species Xyrauchen texanus. The sequence continues at coordinate 24,880,763 of NC_068286.1, read as the reverse complement.
GGGTCTGCTCACAAGGGGACCGTACCACAGAAAATACACAGGGAGAAAAAGTCCACGTGGGAGCCCATCCTGTGGAGCACCTATTCCAGTACAGGGTAAATTGAGTACTCACATTGGTCTTGGTCGGCGAATTCCTCCACTGAATTCGTGGATCAGAGGGCTAGGGAGGAGTCATCCAGGGAGCCGAGTTCTTGAGATCTCCTGGGGTAAAGTGCACAGTATTACCTCAACGGAGGGAAAGGGCACTAGGTGCAAGCGGTCCACCCGGTCAGTTTGTCAGCATGTACCGAGTTCTACCAGCTCGGACCTGGGTGTTACCCAACCCGCTGCTCTGCATATGTCTGCTAGGGAGGTGCCCCTGGCAAGTGCCCATGAGGACGCAAAACTCCTTGTTGAGTGTGCTCGGACCCGCAAGGGGGGGGGGCATGGCTTGGGTGTGATAGGCCAAAGTAACGGCGTCCACTACCCAGTGGGAAAGCCTCTGTTTGGAGACAGCGTTCTCTTTCTGCTGTCCACCAAAGCAGACAAAGAGCTGCTCAGAATGTCAAAAGCTCTGCGTGCGGGCCAAGTAGATATGCAAAGCACGTACCGGACACAGCAACGAAGGGGCTGGACCTGCCTCCCCCCTGGTCCCTGAAAGGAGTGGTAGGAACCTTGGGCACGTAGTCTGGTCGCGGTCTTAGGATCACGTGAGTGTCTGCCGGACCGAACACCAGGCAAGTTTTCGCTGACAGAGAACGCTTGCTGGTCCCCAACCCTTTTGATGGAGGCGAGCGCGATCAGGAGGGCCGTCTTCAAGGAGAGGGCCCTGAGTCCGACTGATTCTAGTGGCTCGAAGGGGGGTCTCTGAAGGCCCGAGAGGACCACTGAGAGATCCCAGGAGGGGAACAGGCTCGGCCGGGAGGGATTTAACCTTGGGGCGCCTCTTAGTAACCTGATAATTAAGTCTTGCTTACCCAAAGACTAGCCATCTACTGTGTCATGGTGGGCCACGATAACAGTTACATACACCTTCAAGGTGGAGGGGGACAGCCTCCCATCCAACCTCTCCTGCAGGAATGAAAGCACTGACCTAACTGCACACCTCTGTGGGACTTCAGCCCAGGAAGGACACCAGTTTGCGAACAAGCGCTTATTCAGGGCGTAAAGTTGCCTGGTAGAAGGAGCTCTGGCTTGGTTGATCATGTCTACGAAAGCAGAATCAGAATCAGCTTTATTGCCAAGTATGCTTACACATACAAGGAATTTGTCTTGGTGACAGGAGCTTCCAGTCAACAACAATACAAACAATACCAAAAACAGCAGCAAGACATAGGTAATTAAAAACAAAAAAAGAACACAAAATAAATAATTATACATATACGTACATACACTCACCTTCATACATACCCACATACACACACGTAGTGCAAATCTAATACAATCTGTATATAAGAACAAAAAACAGTATATTATGTACAGAACAATGTAAGTAATGGCAGAAGTGGATATGTTGGATAATATAAATTAAAATTAAAATTAAACTGTGTATTGCAAATCATTATTGCTCAATGGGGCAATTTAATTGTTCATTAGATGGATGGCCTGAGGGAAAAAACTGTTCCTGTGTCTGACGGTTCTGGTGTTCAGAGCTCTGAAGCGCCGGCCAGAAGGCAACAGTTCAAAAAGGTAGTGGACAGGGTGAGTGGTGTCCAGAGTGATTTTACCAGCCTTTTTCCTCACTCTGGAAGTGTATAGTTCTTAAAGGGGGGGCAGGGGGCAACCAATAATTCTCTCAGCAGACCGAACTGTCCTTTGTAATCTTCTGATGTCTGATTTCGTAGCTGCACCAAACAGACAGTTATTGAAGTGCACAGGACAGACTCAATGATTGCTGAGTAGAACTGTTTCAGCAGCACTGGTGGCAGGTTGAACTTCCTCAGCTGGCGAAGGAAGTACAACCTCTGCTGGGCCTTTTTCACAATGGAGTTGATGTGTATCTCCCACTTCAGGTCCTGTGAGATGGTAGTGCCCAGGAACCTGAATGACTCCACTGCTGCCACAGTGCTGTTTAGAATGGTGAGGGGGGACAATGATGGGGTGTTCCTCCTAAAGTCCACAATCATCTCCACCGTTTTGAGTGTGTTCAGCTCCAGGTTGTTTTGACTGCACCAGAAAGCCAGCCGTTCAACCTCCTTTCTATATGCAGACTCATCATCATCTCAGATAAGGCCAATGACAGTGGTGTCGTCTGCAAACTTCAGGAGCTTGACAGAGGGGTCCTTGGTGGTGCATTCATTGGTGTACAGGGAGAAGAGTAGTGGGGAGAGCACACATCCCTGGGGGGCACCAGTGTTGATGGTACAGGTGGTGGAAGTGAATTTTCCCTGCCTCACAAGCTGCTGCTGCCGTCAGAAAGCTGGTAATCCACTGACAGGTAGAGGTGGGAACAGGGAGTTGGTTTAACTTAGTCCGGAGTATATCTGGTATGATTGTGTTGAAAGCCGAGCTGAAGTCCACAAAAAGGATCCTTCCGTATGTCCCCGGTCTGTCCAGATGTTGCAGGACGTGATGCAAACCCATGTTGACTGCATCATCCACAGACCTGTTTGCTCGATAAGCAAATTGAAGGGGGTCCAGAAAGGGTCCAGTGATGTCCTTCAGGTGGGCCAACACCAGTCTCTCAAATGACTTCATGACCACAGATGTCAGGGCGACAGGTCTGTAGTCATTAAGTCCTGTGATTTTAGGTTTCTTAGGGATAATAATGGAGCGTTTGAAGCAGCATGGGACTTCACACTGCTCCAGTGATCTATTGAAGATCTGAGTGAAGATGGGGGCCAGTTGGTTAGCACAGGAACGAAGGCACGCTGGTGAGATGCCATCTAGGCCTGGAGCCTTTCTTGACCTTTGCTTCCAGCAGGTGGTAGATCAGCTAGATCTTCCGCATCACATCCGCTCACTGTTCGGGCAATCCCGCGGGCCAGCTGTGTACCAGCGCGTCTTCTCCCGAGGGGAGCCTCTGTTCGGGCATACCAGAGGGAGGTGAACAGGTCTACCTGGGCCTTGCCGAACCGTTCCCAAATCAGCTGGACTGACTGGCGGTGAAGCCTCCACTCTCCACTGGGAAAGCGTTGTCGTGATAGCACGTCCGCTACCACGTTGAGGTTGCCCGGGATGTGAGTGGCACGCAGTGACTTGAGTGGCTGCTGGCTCCAAAGGAGGAGACGACGGGCGAGTTGTGACACGTGACGGGAGCGTACGCCATCTTGGCGATTTATGTACGCTACCGTGGTGGTGCTGTCTGATCGGATCAAGACGTGTTTGCCCTAAATTAGCGGGAGAAACCTCCGCAGGGCCAAAAGTACAGCCAACAAATCTAGGCCCCCTTTCAAAGGCCCGCGGCTGCGTGCCCATTGCACACGGCGCCCCAACCCAATTTGGGCCTCCTGACTGCTTGCGTTAAAAGCGGTTGCGGTGCACCTGTACCCACAAACGCAGCCACCTGGCGGGATTGCACGGCACTCCCCTCCAAGGCCTGTAGGACGACGTCGTCCCTGATGGCGAAAGCCTATGGTGCCACTGGACAGGCCGCCTCTGCCCTGCATGCCATGGCCCGCCTGCAAGTTCACCAAGGCGCAAACAGATCTGCACTTGGGTAGTCTTGATCCTGATGTGCTGCCTGTGACCTTGCCCTCCGGGCCACGAACGTCACAGCATGGGCACTCAGACAGGCGATGGCCACCCTCGTGGTCCAGGAACAACATCTGTGTCTGATCCGGGTCAAGATGCAGGACACCATCAAAGGCCGCTTTCTCAACGCCCCCATCTCCCAGTTCGGCCAATTCGGTGACACGGGCGAGGACTTTTTGGCGGTGAAGAAGCAGACTGAGGCGATTCAGCACATCATGCCCACATCATGTGGCTCACCATGATGCAGTGGATGGTAAGTCCTTAGGGAAGCATAACCTCATCATCAGGTTCCTTAGAGGCGACCGGAGGTTGAATCCTCCCAGGCCATGCCTGTTCCCCTCATGGGATCTCTCCGTGGTCCTTGCGGGCCTTCAGAGAGCCCCCTTCGAGCCGCTAGATTCAGCTGAGCTAAAAGCCCTCTCCCTGAAGACGGCCCTCCTGATTGCGCTCCGCTTCCATCATGAGGGTTGGGGACATGCAATCATTCTCTGTCAACGATACTTGCCTGCATTTCTGTCCAGCAGATGCTCATGTCATCCTATGACCCTGACCAGGCTATGTACCCAAGGTTCCTACGACCACCATCAAGGACCAGGTAGTGAACCCAGCCTTATCGTTGCTGTGTCCGGTGTGTGCTTTGCGCTCCTATTTGTACCGCACACGCAGCTTTAGACATTCTGAGCAGCTCTTTGATTGCTTTGACAGACAGCGGAAAGGGAACGCTGTCTCCAAACAGAGGCATGCCCACTGGGTCAACGACGCCATTGCATTGGCCTATAAGACCCAAGCAAAAAAGCTTAGGCTCCTTTTTTTTTCTTCAGCAGGGTACAGTTTACAAAAAAAATTAAATGATGTAATTATTTACTCAGAATAAATGTTGGAAAGAATTCCTCAGTCACCATTTACTTATATTGTACCTAAAAAATGGATTCAATGAAAGTGAAGAGTGACTGTTTGAGACTAAAATGCATCTCTTAACATTTCCTTTTGTTTTCCATGAAAGAAAGAAAGTCACATAGGTTCGGAACATTATGAGGGGGAGAAAATTATGATAGAATTAGACCTACCTTAAACCCTTTCGCACGTAAATTCTAAATGATTTAACTGATCCCCCAGCATACATTTTTTTGACGGTTATTATGCAATGTGTCAAATTTTTAACTCCATTGTGATGCATCAAGCTTATCACGTGACACTGGGCAGTCACATGACGGTTCTAGTGATGGGAAGATCGGATAATTTTACTGATTTGAATCTTTGGCTGTGTCTCGTTTCAAAGGCTGTGTGCTAGGTAGGATGCGTCCTTTGAAGGCTGCAGTATACCGAGTGTCCTCCTTTAAACAAGTATCGTTTAAAACGAATCATGGTTGCTATGACAGCATGCCACACTTTAACAAGTGGAGCGCTTTGAATGAGAAGGGAACAAAAGTCACTTTGGAAGGGAATATATGAGGTACATTTTAGGAGAGTTATAATGATGTAGAGAGAAAGTCAAATAGATTTTACAGGCATACTTTTAGTCTAAAATACTTTATTTTAATTATATATTACTATAATTATACATATTGAGGTACTTCACCTTTGGAATTAACATTACTTGCGTTTGAACATCATATTTCGAGCAAATTGGCGTAATTTTATTTAGACAAATGATATACATTTCCATTGAAGCAAAGAGTTTTTCAAGAGTTGAAGCAAAGAGGATACACCTCATGCATCTTCCAAATTCCCGTGAAAGAAGGTTGCATTCAAAGGCTGCAATCCTACTCACTTTTCTGAAACGAGACAGCCTCGATGATGTATGCTGCCGACAAATGTGACCTCCTCAGGATGCAGCCTTCGAAACGAGACACAGCCTTTGAACCTCGTTCAGCAAAATGAACGATTCAAGTCATTTCGTCCCCTCGCGTCTTCACGAAAGTCGCAGAGGCAGCTAATGCCCCGCTCTGAGAAGCCGGCATCCGCATACTCAATTACCTCGATGACTGGCTCATACTGGCCCACTCCCGCAAGTTACTATGCACTAACAGAGACCAGGTGCTCAGGCACCTCAGCCTGTCTCTTGGGGCTTCAGGTCAACCGAGAAAAGAGCAAACTCACCCCGATTCAGAGTATCTCTTTTCTCGGCATGGAGTTAGACTCAGTCTCAATTTTAGCACGTCTCTCCAACGAGCGTGCGCAGTCAGTGCTGGACTGCCTCGCCACCTTCAGGTCCAGGACACAACGTCGAAGAGAGCGACAGACAGGGAACATCTAGGTTACGGACGTAATCTCCGTTCCCTGATGGAGGGAACGAGACGTTGTGTCCTCCCGGCCACATCGCTGAGCCGAGCCACTGTAGTGGCCGGACCATTTCCGGCTCCTCAGAAAAATCCTGAATGAACTAGACGTATTTGCCTGCTTTTATGCCCATATGTCCGGGGGCGGGGTATGGAAATACTGCTAGACCCCTAGTGTCACTTCTTTGACACAACGTCTCGTTCCCTCCATCAGGCAATGGAGGTTACATCCGTAACCTAGATGATTTATAGTCAAGCCGGTTCTCACCTCCTCCTTTCCATTAATACCTTTACATATACATTTATTAATTTTAATAGCTTATATCATATATGTTGAAACTTGACACCATACACAGGAAAGTGCACCGTTAGATCGGGTTCATGTTGAAGAGGTACTTTTTTTACTTGATGTTTTCTCCCGTAAATGTAAACGAGTATAGATTTTTTTTATGTATTTTTTTATTGAAGAAAATATCAAAACAAACAATACAAATACAACATTTCAAGTACTATACTATGGGATGTATAAACAATATTATAAGAATACTTTAAAAAGTGTACATGTTTGTAATATTCAAATAGCTTTTTGTTTCTTCGATGGCAATATTGACTCAATATAATGCATCACATAATTTTTAAATACTATAAAACATGTTTTTTGTTCCCTGAAAATTTACATTTATGAATGTGAAATTTAGCCAATAAAATAAAAATGATAATAAAATAAGTGAGCCTGTCATGCAAAACATGAGCTAATTGATTTCATAAAATATCCGTCTGCTTTTTTATTCCATCCATTACTTCTGGGCAGAGGCTTCCATAAATATTTAGTTTAAACGTAGGTTTATGTCTGTCGTGGAGTGTGGATAACTTTTCTTCCTTCTCAATAAGAAAACTCTCGAAGTCAGGTGTTCCAGGTGTCAAATGTTAGAGTTTATTGAGCAAACCATCAAACCCGAGATGTCGCTGAGATCTGACTCTCTTGGTCAAAACCCTAATTTTCTATACAGTTTGTTATCTAGCATGACCTCATATCTACGGCCCCTTATTATATTTTGTAGCCACTGGATACTGTCCACCACCATTATTTCACAGAGCCTCTGACATCTTTTTAATGGTGGGAACCTGGCTTCTAATACTTTTTAAACAATAACCTTTTAAATTAATTTATTATAAAAGCAACATTTTGAGTAAATAAAATATAACAATCGGAACATATTATGGTCATTTTGATAATTGATTTTGTTAATCTTTAACCTTGCTGTGCATCTCAGAATTTTCTTATGTCATTGTCTCTGCTAAAACTGAGTGCTTTTCTGTATCATTGTCTCTGCTACAACTGAGTGCACAGTGAGTTTCTTGCAGCATAAGCACTTTTAGTTACCTCACACTTTTAGACCTCTCTTGGGTCACACAATATCCACACTTCTAGTAACCTTATATGCCCTCTCCTGGGACACACAAAGTCTAGGCTATTCTATATTAGTACTTTTCTACATTTGATATAAAAATCTACTATATCTACTATATATTCCCTCCTTTGAGACTTAAAAAAAGTCTCACCTTCTATCACCCTTTCCCAGAGTGCAACCTCACAAGGCAGTCTCCTTCATTCATCCAAGTGACCAATATAAGTCACGTATTCCTCTAACCATGACTGCTCTTATAAAATTGCACTCCGGAGGAGAAATAAGACCAAACATCTCCCCTCACATTTGACAAGAAGGAAGTAAAAGTAAAATGCATACTATTTTCATTCTACAACAAGTTACTTGATTAATAGTACCTTCAGCGGTGAAAAATAAAGGATAGTTTTAAAACATTCAAAAAATGCATATAGTGCCTATAATAATAGTAAACCTTCTTATCATTGTTAATTCTGGTGACAGTACCAAGTTACATTACCTTGTAACACAGGTAATGATCTGCTTCAGACCTTCATTTCATTCACATGGTTTTGATTAAAGAACAAATGTAATTTAAAAGGAAATAATCACTTCAGGAAGGGGTATATGCCAAAATAATAAACATAATACTATCTATCTTCCTGCTTCCACTATCCATTCTAAAAGAAAAGGCTCCCCTTCCCTACCATTCTTGGGTAATTCCAGGATTTTATTAGAATTCATCCAGCTCATCCAGTCCTGGGCCTATGGTGAACCCAATATCATCTCCAGATGGCTTTACAGACACACTGAGCATCTGTTTGGCTGTAGCATAGGCTATCATTGATCTGAGGAGAGGCCCAACACAACACAACACCACCACAAAAATAACAATAGCTACAGCCATTGTTATTATTATTACTTTAGTAAGCCATTCTTCCCAGGATCCAAACAGATTGTCAAACCAGTCTAGGGCCTGTCCATTTTGTCATGAAATTTTGCTTGTTGCAGCTAACTGGTCACCAAAGGCCTTCATGCTTCATCAGTGTAATTAATAAATCTCTTCTGATTATAATAAATGTAATTGATCCATTCCACCTTTTTACTGGTATTGTCCATATAAATATATACTCAAAGCCTGATTTTATTTAATCTCTGGTATTAAACTCTTGTGGTATTCCTCTTGGTTGACCAATTGCATCTAAATAAACATTAGGGTCTGGCTAGCATGCTCTCTTTACTCTATGTTTGCTCTGTACAGTTTCTCTAGATTCAGTCTTGGTTTCATATTCTTTTGGGCCAGCTTGATTCAATGTCATCTAAATGTGGTTGAGGCTGAAGCAAATCTGATACAGTTACCGTTACTGCTACTTGGCATCCTGAGGCCTATTTAGCATGTAAGTCTGCAGCATTGTTACCTTGAATAACAAAATCATTGGCTTTTTTATGTGCTTGACATTTGTTGATTTGATTTCTTTGGATGCATCATGGCTGAAATGAGCTTGATTATTTGTTCACCATGCAATTGGTATGTGTAAGGGGGTTAAGATGGGCAAGGAGGAGGCGAGAACCGGCTTGTCAATATAAATCATAATTTAATTAAATTCAAAACAAAAACACACATGACGGACATGCCCGTAATTCTCTCTCTCTCGAACCGTCGCCACCGGCCGCATTTATCCCTCGCGCACCCATCAGGCTGATTGGGGACCGGGTGTGCAACATTCTAGCCCGGCTCCACACCCCTCCCCGCCCCCCTCCGCTCCACACTCCTACCGCTCCAGGCGATCGGGGAGTTACTTCCCTCCTCCCCTCACGGACGGCGGCTCCATCGCCCCAGGAGGTCAGGGAATCCAGTCCTCACTTGCCCCGTGGGCGGCGGCCGTTCCCCACATCCGGGCGGTAGGGCTACTCCATCACCCGGCAGATGGTAGCGGTGCTCCCCTGGGTGGACGGTAGTGTCGAGGACTCTGCGACAGGCATCCCTCCTCCTTCCCGGGTTTTCGGCACCAATGTAAGGGGGTTAAGATGGGCAAGGAGGAGGCGAGAACCGGCTTGTCAATATAAATCATAATTTTATTAAACTCAAAACAAAAACACACACATGATGGACATGCCCGTAATTCTCTCTCTCTCGAACCATCGTCACCGGCCGCCTTTATCCCTCGCGCACCCCATCAGGCCGATTGGGGACCAGGCGTGCAACATTCTAGCCCAGCCCCACCCCCCTCCACTCCACAGTATCCCATCAGTATTTTTGAATCCTATTTGTTTCCAGACTGCTCCAAATAAATGACATACTCTATGTGCATATGCAAAATCTGTATAAATATTAACAGTTTGATATTTAGCCAGTAGACAAGCCTCAGTCAATGCTTTCAATTCAGCCAATTGTGCTGAGCATGGCTGCTCACAATGCTGTAACACAATTGGAACAACATTTTTGTCTTCTCGCTTGACCATAGCATATCCAGCATGATTTCCTAGATGGTCTTTGAAACATGACCCATCTACAAAATAATCTGCCTCTGCATCAATGATTGGTGTTGATTCTAAATCTGGTCTTAAATAATTAAAAGCTAGAGAGTCTATCACAAATTCCTGAGGTGTTCCTTGCCCTTCTAGAGGAATGCAATTGGCTGGGTTTATTGTTGCACATAGTTTTATGGTAATATATGGGTACGTTAACAGTGTTGAATATGTCAAACACCTGGCTTGAGTTAGAACAAATCTACCTTGCTCTAATAGCTCTGTTATTTTGTGATGAGTGTAAATTATCACTGAATAGCCCATTGTCACAGTGGAAGCTTTGTCATAAGCAAAATACTCTGTTGCAAGTCCTTGACAGCATGGTGGGTTGCCTTTGGCTACATTATCTAATTGGTGCTATAATAAGCTATTGGTTGCTTTTTTCTTCCAATACAGGAGACCTGCATTAAGACTGCTGATGCATATCCATCTCTTCTATCGGCTACATACAAATGAAATGGTTTATATAGTCTGGGGTTGCTAGCGCTGGAGCTGTCTGAAGCTCTTTTGTCAATGATTCAAAGGCTATCAATGCATCAGTATCCCATGTTAGTTGAGCTCAGAGATTTTGATGCCCTTTCTGTTTCACCAGTGCTCTTAAAGGAGCAGTTTTAATAGAATAATTTTCTATCCAATCAGCACCATAACCTCTCATGCCCAAAAAGGTCATCATTTGTCCCACTGTTTGTGGTTGGGCTTTACTTATACCTTCCAATTTTCTTGGTGATATAGCTTTAGCGTTATGCTCAATGATTCGTCATAAGTACTCTACCTGTGGTAAGCAGTACTGCAGTTTCTCTTTTGATACTTTGTGGCCCCCTTCAGCTGATTTAGTGAGTACTTTGAATCTAACATTGCTCTAACATTGTTGAACAAATCAACAGATCATCTACATATTGTATCAATGTGTGATCCAATCTAAGATCTTCCAAAGCAGCTTTCAAAAATGTATTGAGCACATGTGGTGAATGTTTAAATCCCTGGGGCATTCTGGTGTATGTATATTGTTTACCTTGATAGGTGAATGCAAAAGGTGTCTGCTTTCCTGTGCTAGAGGGATGCTGAAAAAAGCAGATGCTGTTACAATAACAGTAAACTAATTGGCAGCAGGAGGAACATTAGTCAACAGCGTATGTGGATTTGGAACTTCTGCAGGCCAGTCTTTCTGTCACCTCATTAACTGACCTTAAATAATGCACTTAGCACCATTTTTATGTTTCTTCCTTAGCAACAGGCATTATGAGCATGCTACAATGTCTTACTGTTTCAATTAACACCCCTGACTCATTCAATCCCTCAATAGTCTTTATTTCCATCTAAAGCTTCCTGCTTCAATGGATATTGTAGTTTTCTTGGTAGTTTACTCCTGGTCTAAGTTTAATTCTAATTGTATTAGCAGATTTTACTAAACCTACATCTGTATCATGTTGAGACCAAAGTTCAGTTGGCACATGTTTTTCAATGTCTGACATAAGTTCAACTGTTTTGAATCTATTTTTTCATTTTCTTTTGTAATCTCCACAAACAATTATATATTGTGAGCACATATAATATAATAAATATAATGCCCATATTAGAAAATCTGCATATTATAATGATTTCTGAAGGATCATGTGACACTGAAGACTGCAGAAATAAATAATACAGACTTTATGTAAAGAAAATGTAGTCAAATTATTTCTTTTAAATTAAAACTTGATTTTGATCATTACGTCTCCTCACATTCATTCTCTTTCGGTCACATTCCTCATTGATAGGGATCTTTGTCTCCTCAGGTCTGAAATACATCCATATTCATGATAGTTCACGCCTCCTCACATATGACCTTTCTAACACTAAAAGTGCCTTACAAAAGTTAAATTACTATATTGTTTTGAATGAATGAGTGAAGGAGGGTTTTCACATAATTTTGCAGCAAAAACTCTAGGCTATAAGATCAAGTTCTCAAAAGTCTTGTGGACAAATGTTTTTTTTAAAAACACGCATAAACGTTATTTTCTCAAAAATACAAACATGTACACACATGTTGCTCACATATTATTGTAGCCCCAGTTTGTGCTGAATACAGTGTTATCAGACTTTAGCCGTTAATATGTTTTTAAGCAACTGAAAAAATACAAATGTCAAGGCATGTCAAAACTTCTCCAGGGCCCAAAACACCCTCAGATCCCAGAGGGTTAACACTAGAACTACCGGAATTCTATAACTACAAGAATGGCCATAGCGGTCATTCTGACCATTCATACTAGACTGGACCAAATGTAATTTTTTTCATGTCATATTTACATTCGAAAATTCTATTGAGGTTTTAGAATGAAGCTTCTAATGTCTGTCATCATATTTTATCAAAATGTAAATTTTAACAAAATCCTCAATTGGCATAAAATAGAATAATATGGATTAAATGGAGCACGGAGAGTCAAGCGAACGCAGATAGGCCTACATAATATGATATTTTTTGTAATATATAATAGTGCTAGACTATACAAATATATATATATATATATATATATATATATATATATATATATATATATATTAGCTGCTAGACTGCCCCGGAAGGTGCATGCCTCGCTTTGTGTCCAGCAAGTTTTTTCACCACAGTGAAAATGTTTTTGAAAGTCTAAACGCCAACAAACATGGATTGAGGCAGAATATTTCATTAGATAAAAAATTATCAAAATAATAAAAAATATTATTACATCTATCTTTTTTTCAAAACATGTTGACTTTTGGACTTTACAATGCTCTGGAGTTATTGGAAATGTTTGGACAACATGAATCGGAAACAATCCTATGCAGCCACCACTGGAATCAAAATCCATGAATAAATGAATCTGTTATATTAATAACAAACACCAGGACACGAAATTTAAATTCTAATGAATGTGAAAATGTATTAGTTCATTGACAACCACAGAACTTGGTATTGTAGTTGATTACAGACACAAATTTGATTATTTATATTCTATTATTTTCTTTGTAAAATAAAAACAAATCAATACAATAGCTTATTAAAACATCACCAATGTGTATTTCAATGCATAGTAAAAACCTTAGACATGTATGAAACACATATAGGCCTAACCCAAAATGCCAAAACGGTTAATAAAGAATATAAACATTCGCTAAACTGTGGAAAAACAAACTGATTTAGAAAGCAATATTTGTTTTACTGTGAGCAAAAATATCATGCTGTAAAACTAAAATAAAAATATTATGCTGTAAAATCATTATGAACGAATTCTCCTAAAAGTGGGCTCACTTGAACAAGGCAGGTTGTTTCGGGGGCAAACACCGCACATAATTCACTGACACTAGTCTAGTCTTCTAGTGGAACTTCTTGTCCTTTTGTGTCATTCAGCCATTTCTGTTCAAGTTCTGGGTCTCTTATTGAATCATATATTATGGTACAATGGAATTCAGTTTTTTGCATGCTTGGTTATTCTTTAATGTATTTACCCCATTTGTTTATGTTTTTTTCTACATATATTCCCAAAACTCCTAACCAATAAATGTTTGCTTGTGGCTCTTGAGGTTCTTGGAATTTTGTGACTGTCATTTGTTTGATTCCCTTGCTGTCTATGTACAGTATATTCCTTCTGGAGAGCATCTTATCTGTAAATTCATTTTATCCTAACATGTTGACAGGTGTTTGTACTGATATTACAATTTTTATCTCTGTGTTGTTTACTTTTATGCTTACTGGAGCTGTCATTGGAATTACAGTCAGGTCCATGAATATTGGGACATCAACACAATTCTAATCTTTTTGGCTCTATACACCACCACAATGGATTTGAAATGAAACGAACAAGATGTGTTCTCTTACGAGAGGTTCTCTCGTATTGCGTAAGCTAGCTTACGCTACGGGAAAGATTCATCTTTTCTGAGATATTGAAGCCAAAAAATTATCCTTAATTTTGTATCCATTGTCAACGCAGTGCAGCAGCTGCATACCTTGAGCAGGCTAGCTAGCGAGCTCATTGGTTGCTCTGCGGCAACTGCTGCAGCCTATAGACGAACTTGAGTGAACTCGCGTCCAATGACAGGCGCCCGCGCCGTCACTGTATCAAAGCCCGCCAGAATGGGCGTGGCTAGAGTGCATATAAGCGTAAGTTCGTAGGCTGGAACCCTGATTTTCATCTATTCAGCGAAGCTCTTCGCATCTCTGAACTGCAGAAGCCGCGTCGCCGTTCGAGGCGTAACATAAACAAATGCACAGTTGCCGCCGGATGACGAGGCGGAGGATAAGGGCTGCTGTTCCATCATGGCTTCGGACAGCGAGGAGTGGTCAGGCTCCCAAGCCTCCTCCTCGGCCCAGGAATCCAGCAGGACCCGCGCCGGAGTCGAGGAAGAACTAACGCGCCTCCTCACACAGGCCATCGACCGCCTCGGGCTCGAGTGGTCACTGCCCTCTGAGCAGGCTCCCAACAGACTCGACGGCTGCTTTTTTCAGAGCCGTCGCCGCGCGGCGCCCGCGGCCCGGGCCGGTCCCTTCCTGCTGGAACTCCACGCCGAGCTCTCTAAATCGTGGAACGCGCCTCTCGGCCAGGAACCGATCCCATGTTTCCACCTCTCTCGCTTCGGTGGACGGTGCCACCGAGAGGGGCTACTCTTCCATCCCCCCGGTCGAGGATTCGGTAGCAGCACACCTTTGCCCGCCCTCCGCAAGATGGCGGTCTAAGCCAGTGCTCCCGTCTAAGGCCTGCAGAACTACTTCCGCCTGTGTTGGCCGCGCCTATGCCGCCGCCGGCCAAGCTGCATCTGCTCTGCATTCCATGGTCGTTTTACAGATCCTCCAAGCCCTTCGGACCTTCTTCGAGAGTGGGATGAGAAAGGCAGGCACCCAGAAGCTGTTTCAGATCTAAGGAGCGCGACGGATCTCACCCTTCGCGCCACCAAAGCTGCAGCTCAAGCCCTAGGGAAGTGCATGGCCGCGCTGACTGTGACCGAGAGACACCTATGGCTAATGCTAGCCGACATGGGAGAAGCTGAATGCTCCACGTTCCTCAACGCGCCGCTCTCTCCGTCCGGTCTCTTCGGTTCCGCGGTGAGTGGCATTGTTGACCGTTTCTCGGAAGTCCAGAAAGCCACCCAAGCCATGAATCTCTTCCTGCCTCGTCGCACTAGCTCCTCTGCAGGCCGCCCACGTGACCAGCCTCCTGCACGAGCCTCTTCACAGCGCCCAGCTCAGCAAAGCCAGACTTCTCAGCGTCGACAGGGCAGCCGCCCTAGAACACGCTCAGACAGCCGCCGCAGACCGCCGCCCCCCCGCGGGCCTCGGCCTAAGATTGCGCTGAAACCTGAGCAACCGAAGTCCTCCTAGCTTTGTTGAGGAAACGATGGCTCAGTCTCGCCGCGGCCGGACCACCGTCAAAGCTTCGCCCCCTGTCAGTCCCCTTCTCTCAGGCTACTGCAGTGGTGGATTCAGCAGCCAACAAGCCGGTGATACTGCCCGCTTGCCAGCACTCAAATGCCGTTTTCACGGCGACCCAAAGAAATCTTGTAAAAAGCAAACATGCCTTATGTGTAGAAAATGTGCCCACAATCCAGTGTTCACCCCTACACACAAGCATTACACTTCCCGTGTCCCTATCAGAGCCCACTCACATAAAGCGGGCACAGCCAGCTCGAGTGTTAGAGTCAATAAACGCGCCCACGAATCCGTGCGCGCGCCCCTTCTCTGCCCGCTCTGTCACACGGCCAGCAAACACCTCTCTGTATGTAAGTCAGATGTGACTCTTTCCCCATTCACCTCAATCGGGAAGTCACTCACAGAACAGCCTGTCCCTGCTGTCTGCGAGCAGTCATGCATAAGCACAGTAAGCACGCTCACACATTCTGTTCAGCTCGCTGTGTGCGGCAATCAGGGCGACTTGGCCATTCACCCTCTAGCGTTACGCTTCAAAGCGTGGAAAGCTATCCCAGGGATATCCAAATGTGTGTTAAGCACAATAAAACAGGGCTATTTGCTACAGTTCGATCGCCGCCCTCCCCGCTTCAGAGCGCGGCTCGAAACTACTGTGAACACGGAAGCAGCCTGCATGCTTCGTTCAGAAATAGCAAACCTTCTGTGCAAAAGGGCCATAGAGAGAGTGCCACCTTCTCTGAGCGAGTCGGGGTTTTACAGCCGTTATTTTCTTGTCCCCAAGAAAGACGGCGGCCTCAGACCAATATTAGATCTCAGGGTTTTGAACAAGGTGCTCACAAAAAAACCGTTCAAAATGCTTACAATCAGGAAAACTCCGCGCGCATGTGCGCCAGGGGGACTGGTTTATTTCTCTCGATCTGAAAGATGCCTACTTTCAGATTCAGATAAATCCCCGTCACAGGCCATTCTTGAGATTCGCCTTCGACGGCCAGGTTTATCAATACACCGTCCTTCCGTTCGGCCTATCTTTAGCACCCCGTACTTTCACGAAGTGCATGGATGCGGCGCTCGCACCCCTGCGGAGTCAGGGCTTGCGAATTCTGAACTATTTGGACGATTGGCTGATTTTGGCACAGTCACATACGGAGCTTCTGTCTCACAGGACAGTTCTCCTCAGTCATCTGAACAGTTTGGGTCTTGCAGTCAATTGGACCAAGAGCTCACTACAGCCCAGTCAGGCAATTTCCTTCCTTGGAATAGAACTAGACTCCATGGCGATGATGACTCGCTTATCTACACAGCGCGCGCGCTGTGTTCAGCGACTAGCCGCATCCTTTCAGATGAACAGCCTCACGCCTCTGAAAAAATTTCAGAGAATGCTAGGTTACATGGCCTCAGCCGCAGCAGTACTTCAGCTGGGTTTACTGTGCATGCGCCCGCTTCAGCATTGGCTAAACACCCGAGCGTCTCGCCGGGCTTGGGCCACGGGCCGCCAGCCGATCAGAGTGACTCAGACCTGTATCTCAGCTATGCAGCCCTGGGCAGTGGCCGAATGGTATCAGCGGGGAGTGACAATGGGAGCTGTATCTCGCCGGAAAGTCATCTCGACAGACGCGTCCAACACGGGTTGGGGCGCGGTCTGCGAGGGCTCTCCAGTTTTTGGCCTATGGTCAGTTCAGGAAAAGCTCCCTCACATAAATTGTCTGGAAAAGATAGCGGTCGAATACGCGCTCGTGCGCTTCCTCCCGGTCATTCAGGGTCACCACGTCCTGGTCCGTTTGGACAACAGATCTGTGGTATCCTATCTAAACCGTCAGGGCGGTGTCAGATCCAGGAACCTCTTCCATCTGACAAAACGCATACTGAGTTGGTCCCAGTGCCATCTGCGCTCGCTGAGGGCGACGCACGTGCCAGGCCACCTGAACGACGGCCCAGACAGACTGTCCAGAGACAATATTTCCCCAGGGGAATGGTCCCTGCACGCTCAAACAGTCCAGAAGTTATGGAGCATATTCGGCAGAGCAGAGATAGACCTCTTTGCGTCAGAAGAGAACTCTCACTGCCCAGTATTTTTCTCGAAAAGCGAGGAAGCGCTGGCCCAGGACTGGCCCAACCGCCCGCTTTACGCCTTCCCTCCCATCTCACTATTGCCACAGGTAATGCAGAGGATCAGGGAAACGCGTCACTCGGTGCTCCTCATAGCCCCGCGCTGGGAGAATGATTCCCGGAGCTTACGCAGCTGTCACTGACAGCCCCGTGGCCCATTCCAGTGAGAGCAGATCTCCTCTCTCAAGCTTGCGGCACGATCTGGCATCCCCACCCAGAGCGCTGGGTGCTGCACGCGTGGGTGATCAACGACCCGTCGCTTTGCCAGAAGGAGTAATAAACACTATCATACACGCTAGAGCCCCTTCCACGAGAAGACTCTATGCGTCCAAATGGTCTGTGTTTTCAAAATGGAGCACCGACAGAGACCTGGACCCACGGACATGTGGGGTGTCGTCGCTGCTCGTGTTTTTACAAGAGCTGCTGGATAAGGGCAGATCCCCATCCACGCTCAAAGTGTACGTGGCGGCCGTCGCGGCGTTCGCTGAACCCCTGCACGGCCAGTCACTGGGAAAAAATGAGCTTCCTCAGGGGAGCTAGAAGGATGAACCCCCCGCGCCCCCCATCGGTTCCTATCTATTTCCGTAGTTCTCGAAGCTATGAAAGCCCCCCCCTTTCGAACCGCTTCAACCCGTGGATTTGAAATACCTTTCACTCAAAACCATTTTTCTAACTGCCCTGTCATCAGTTAAACGTGTGGGAGACCTTCACGCGCTGTCTGTCAGCGCTGCGTGTCTTGAGTTTGGATCAAGTGACTCCAAGGTCATTTTAAAGCCTAGACACGGCTATGTCCCCAAGGTGATCGGTACTCCTTTCAGAGCACAAATCATTTCCCTATCGGCGCTGCCAGCATCCGATAGCGAACGCGACACCAATCTCCTTTGCCCAGTCAGAGCACTGAGATTGTATACTGCGCGCTCCGCCTCTTTCAGACGCTCTGAGCAGCTTTTCGTTTCATTCGGAGGGCGCACCAAAGGTTTCGCCGCCTCGAAACAGACACTGTCTAGATGGATAGTGGAAGCTATTGCTGCCGCGTACGTGTCAATAGACCTACCATGCCCGTTAGGCATTAGGGCTCACTCCACTAGAGGCATGGCCTCCTCGTGGGCATGGTCCAGCGGGATTTCCATTCACGACATATGTGTGGCAGCGGGCTGGGCTTCCCCCTCCACCTTTGTCAGATTTTACAATCTGGAAGTGCCCGCCCTGCAGGCAAAACTACTAGCGGTTTAATACGCTACAGCTCCCCTGGTGAGCTGCACTGACGGGACACACTCCACACAGACCGGCACCGCCGCTCTGTCTTTCCCTTCCCACTATGTGCTTATGTATTACACACACACTGGCCCGCACTCTTGCCGGCCAAATATTATTCCCCCACTCACAAGGGCTCCCCCGGGTCCCCCAACCCCCGGGGCTCAACGCACGGCGTTGACAATGGGTTCCCGTAGCGTAAGCTAGCTTACGCAATACGAGAGAACCTCTCGTAAGAGAAGGAATCGGTTACCTAACGTAACCTCGGTTCTCTCTAGATGAGGGAACGAGTATTGCGTAGCCAGACGTGCTCGCACCACGAGCGATTTTCGCTTCATTCAATGAAAACCAGGGTTCCAGCCTACGAACTTACGCTTATATGCACTCTAGCCACGCCCATTCTGGCGGGCTTTGATACAGTGACGGCGCGGGCGCCTGTCATTGGACGCAAGTTCACTCAAGTTCGTCTATAGGCTGCAGCAGTTGCCGCAGAGCAACCAATGAGCTCGCTAGCTAGCCTGCTCAAGGTATGCAGCTGCTGCACTGCGTTGACAATGGATACAAAATTAAGGATAATTGTTTGGCTTCAATATCTCAGAAAAGATGAATCTTTCCCGTAGCTTAAGCCAGCTTACGCAATACTCGTTCCCTCATCTTGAGAGAACTGAGGTTACGTTAGGTAACCGATTCGCTTTAACTGCAGACTTTCAGCTTTAATTTGAGGGTATTTACATCCAAATCAGGTGAACGGTGTAGAAATTTCAACAGTTTGTATATGTGCCTCCCACTTTTTAAGGGACCAAAAGTAATGGGACAGATTAACAATCATAAATCAAACTTTCACTTTTTAATACTTGGTTGCAAATCCTTTGAAGTCAATTAGAGCCTGAACTCTGGAACACATAGACATCACCAGACGCTAAGTTTTATCCCTGGTGATGCTCTGCCAGGCCTGTACTGCAACTGTCTTCAGTTCCTGCTTGTTCTTGGGGCATTTTCCCTTCAATTTTGTCTTCAGCAAGTGAAATGCATGCTCAATTGGATTCAGGTCAGGTGATTGACTTGGCCATTGCATAACATTCCACTTCTTTCCCTTAAAAAACTCTTTGGTTGCTTTCGCAGTATGCGTCGGGTCATTGTCCATCTGTACTGTGAAGCACCGTCCTATGAGTTCTGAAGCATTTGGCGGCATATGAGCAGTTAATATTGCCTGAAACACTTCAGAATTCATCCTGCTGCTTTTGTCAGCAGTCACATAATCAATAAATACAAGAAAACCAGTTCCATTGGCAGCCATACATGCCCACGCCATGCCACTACCACCACCATGCTTCACTGATGAGGTGGTATGGTACAAGTTGATCTTTGTCTCATCTGTCCATAGGATGTTGTTCCAGAACTGTGAAGGCTTTTTTAGATGTTGTTTGGCAAACTCTAATCTGGCCTTCCTGATTTTGAGGCTCACCAATGGTTTACATCTTGTGGTGAACCCTCTGTATTCACTCTGGTGAAGTCTTCTCTTGATTGTTGACTTTGACACACATACACCTACCTCCTGGAGAGTGTTCTTGATCTGGCCAACTGTTGTGAAGTGTGTTTTCTTCACCAGGGAAAGAATTCTTAGGTCAATCCACCACAGTTGTTTTCTGTGGTCTTCTGGGTCTTTTGGTGTTGCTGAGCTCACCGGTGCGTTCCTTCTTTTTAAGAATGTTCCAAACAGTTGATTTGGCCACACCTAATGTTTTTGCTATCTCTCTGATGGGTTTGTTTTGATTTTTCAGCCTAATGATGGCTTGCTTCACTGATAGTGACAGCTCTTTGGATCTCATATTGAGAGTTGACAGCAACAGATTCCAAATGCAAATAGCACACTTGAAATGAACTCTGGACCTTTTATCTGCTCCTTTTAAATCTGATAATGAGGGAATAACACACATGGCCATGGAACAGCTGAGCAGCCAATTGTCCCATTACTTTTGGTCCCTTAAAAAGTGGGAGGCACATATACAAACTGTTGTAATTCCTACACCGTTCACCTGATTTGGATGTAATTACCCTCAAATTAAAGCTGAAAGTCTGCAGTTAAAGCACATGTTGTTCATTTCATTTCAAATCAATTGTGGTGGTGTATAGAGCCAAAAAGATTAGAATTGTGTCAATGTCCCAATATTTATGGACCTGACTGTAGCTGCATGAGTCCAGAGAATCCTACTGTCTTTACATATTTTCCAGACTTGGGGAGGTGAGAGGCATAATTTGGATTTATGCACGTAAATGTAGCTCCAGTATCTAGCATAACTGGTGTTGTCTTGCCCTCTATTTTAACCTGCAGCATAGGTCCATGATCAGCATCAGATGATATAATTGGAAGCTGACCCCTCTCCGTAGTATTCTTTGGGCAGCCCTAGTAGCCCTGTTGTGGTCCACGCCATGGACTGAGTGGACCTGGTGCTTGAGCTTGGAATTCTTGCTGCCATGGTGCATTTTTTGATTTGGTTTTTGATTATTTGGCTTGGATTAGTAGGGCAATCTCTTTTGGTGTGTCCAAGCCGATTGCATCTTCAGCATATTCCTGGTGGGCCATTATTTCTAGGGCAAATGTTCTGGCTTC
Source organism: Xyrauchen texanus (assembly GCF_025860055.1). Lineage (NCBI taxonomy): Eukaryota > Metazoa > Chordata > Actinopteri > Cypriniformes > Catostomidae > Xyrauchen > Xyrauchen texanus. The sequence continues at coordinate 24,859,553 of NC_068286.1, read as the reverse complement.
CTCTTCCTCATTTTTGTGGTCTGTTCCAGTTTCTGTTGTTTGGTTGTTCTGATTGTTCTGGTTCCCTATCTGTCACTCACTCGATGTTGTGTCGATGAAGTGACACTAGGGGTCACCCTTGGGAGCTCGAGACACCTTCTGATCTTTGATAAAAGTCCTATGGGAATTGGTGAGTGGTATTTGCATGCCACTCCCCCGCACATACGGGTAAAAAGGAGCTGGAGTGCGAGATTTTCTCTTTGGAGCCTTGCGGTCGTATGCAAGCTGAATTCCCACGGCTTCCACTCACCTCTGCTGGATTCTAACAGCGCATTACACTGGTGCACTGCAGAGATCGCCCCTGGTGCTTTGGCAGAACAAACTAAAAGAGTATATTCTAAACGAATATAATTCCTGAAAGAGTATATTCTAAAAGAGCGGCACACACGGAAACATCTTTTTAAAGATGCCTTTCTTCTGTGTGTTATTCCTGGTTGCGCTCCTTATCTCTTTATGTCTTATGTCTTTCGTGCCTGGGTGCTGCCCATGTGGAGACATATTTCGTGGATGCATCATGTTCTCACTGCGAGAACATGACCATGGCAACGTTGAGGTCGCGGCTTGCCTTCTGAAGAAAGCAAGCCACCCCAGCAGCACCCCGCCCTGGTCCTTCTACCTACGGGTTTGAAACCAGAGTGGCTAGCACTGGGGGCGATTTGGGGACCACCTCCACCTGGTAAAGCTCCACGGACCTCTCATTCCCCAGCACACTCGTTTGCCCGTATCAGACTTCCGGATGAGTGCAGCATCATAGAGTGGGCTCGTCCAGTCGGATGCAAAAGCCTCAGCTGAAACCTCCAAAATGGGCTGGGGCGCTGTATGCAATGGGCACGCAGCTGCCGGGTCCTGGGGTTGGCGCATCAACTGCCTCGAGTTGTTTACAATACTACTCCAGCCATTGATCCAGGGCAAGCACGTGTTGGTTCGGACAGACTACATGGCAACGGTGACATATATCGACCGTCAAGGTGGCTTACGCTCCTGTTGTATGTCACAGCTCACCCACCGTCTCCTCCTCTGAAGTCAGCAGCATCTCAAGAGCCACTCACATCCCAGGAAACCTCAACACCACAGCGGATGCGCTGCCACGATATGTTACCCACAGGGGAGAGTGGAGACTCCACCCTCAGCTGATCCATCTGATTTGGAGTCGATTTTGGCAGGTGCAGGTAGACCTTTCCCAGAATCCTCCCATTGCCTGCTTTGGTACACCCTGACCAAGGCACCCCTCTGGACGGGACGCGGAAGACCTAGGAGGCCTACCACCCACCGTGGTAGACACAATCACTCAGGTTAGGGTCCCTCTATGAGAGGCCTGTATGCCTTGAAGTGGCGTCTGTTCACTAAGTGGTGTTCTTCGTGACGTAAAGACGTGAAGACCCCAGAGTTGCGCAGTCAGATCAGTGCTTTCCTTTCCACAGGAGAGGTTGGAGGGATGGCTTTCCCCCTCCACCTTGAAGGAGTATGTAGCCACTATAGCAGCACACCACGACACAGTGGACGGTAAGTCCTTAGGGAGGCACGACCTGATCATCAGGTTCCTGAGAGTTGCCAAGAGGTTGAAGCCCTCCTGACTGCGCTCACTTCAATCAAGAGGGTATGTGACCTGCAAATGTTCTCTGTCAGTGAAATGTGCCTGGAGTTCAGTCTGGGGTGATCCTGAGACCCAGACCGGCCTATGTGCCCAAAGTTACATGACCCCATTCAGGGATCAGGTGGTAATCTGGCAAGCGCAGCCCCAGGAGTAGGCAAACCAAGCCTTGACATTGCTGTGTCCGGTGCGCGCTTTACACATCTATTTGGATCTCACACAGCTTTAGAGTCTCTGAGCAGCTCTTTGTCTGCTTTGGTGGACAGCGGAAAGGAAGAGCTGTCTCCAAGCAGAGGATCGCCCACTGGATCATTAACCCCATAGCTATGGCATACCACGCCCAGAACGTGCTGCCCCCCGCAGGGCTATGAGCCCATTCTAACAGGAGTGTAGCAGCCTCTTGGGCCCTGACCAGTGGCGCCTCTCTAATAGACATTTGCAGGGCAGTGGGCTGGGCAACACCCAACACCTTTGCGAGGTCCTACAATCTCTGTGTTGTCTCAACAGGAATGAACAGGTATGTCCGGGACAGTTGGCCGGGTGTATCGCTTGTGCACAGTGCCTTTCACCTCCACTGAGCTAAAGTGTGCTGTTGACTCCCAGTAGTGTTCACAAGATGTGTTCCCTGGATGACTTCCTCCTAGCCCTGTGGCAGACGAGTTTGCTTAGAAACTCGCTGCCGGCTCAGTACACATGCTAACTAAGCCCTATACTGGGGTAGGTGCTACGCATGTGCTGGTTCCCCGTAGGTAACCTCATGTGACGAATCTTCCGCTAAATTGTATCCCTGTTGGTAAATCTTCTCTTGGCATCTGCCTTTGGCAGAGGGCCTCTACCCCAGTCTCCCTCCTTGAGTAGGACCAACTATGGGACTTCTCCACATGACTCACTTCCACCGAAAAGAGTCGGTAAGACCATGTGACATATTTCGACTAAAAAAAACCCCTCCCCTCTCTGGGCGAGGTGTGGTCTCCATGGTGTCTTCCCCTTTGACGTGGACACTGGTGGTCCCAGTCGGTTGAAAAAATGTCACTCTTTTCGGGTTGAAAAATGAAAAAAGAGGGAAAAGGCACGACCAATTCTATCTTTGGGCAGCCGACTTGTCCCCGAAGGGTCGTTCGATGCTCATAACAGCGTCAGGGGAGGTTATGTGTCGGCGTGGTGCGCTGGCTATGAGGCACACAGTAGTCTGCCCGTCTCGCTCCGCCAGTTCACGTAACACAGTCCAGCTAGTTGTGGCATTTTTGTTGAGGACCCCTATTTTCACTTCATCGACACAACGTCGAGTGAGTGACAGATAGGTAACATACTGGTTTCTTCCGTAACCTCTGACACAACGCTGAAATGGCCAGTACCTTCTCTCTCGGCTCCTCAGCACAAAACTTGAATGACCGGTTCCCACGCCAGCTCCTTTATACCCGTATGTGTGGGGGAGTGGCATGCAAATACCACTTGCCAATTCCCATTGGCCTTTTATCAAAGATCAGAAAGTGTCTCAGGCTCCAAAGAGTGACCCCTGGTGTCACTTCATCGACACAACATCTCGTTGCCTCTATCAGAAAACAGAGGTTACGGAAGTAAGCAGGACGTTTTACGTGGATTACAATTGCTGCTGGTGGTTGTGATGCTGGTGCCATGGTATTCTGGACAACAGGAACAGGTGGTATCAAGGTAGACTGGGCAGCAGATACAGGCACATTTACAGAAGCCATTACTACTGAGTGTTCTTCTTTGTCTTTTACTGAGGCTTGAATCTTCTTATTTTTTCCAGCTTTCTCTGTAGTTCTCTTGATGTTTCAATCTTAACTAATTCTTCCTGTATTTTTCTACAGCATGAGTTACAAGTTAACAGAACTCCCTGTGTGATTTGGAGTTCAGTCCAACTGCATCTTTCAGTTTTTCTTTCACTGTGGTTGGCACAGCATCCACTATGGCAGTTCTGAACAATGTAGCCATTACTGCGTCTGCTTCCGGGTTTTACTCCAACTCTTGTTTCCATCTTCTTAGTTGTCTTTGAATGTAAGTGGTAACATTTTCTGCTTCATTTATTGGTTCTCATCTCAGGGATCTTGGATCCATTCATGTTGGGTATTCTTTTCTCAATTCTCCCACATGTCAGTGTGATATCTGTCAAATGCAACACCATCCAGTCGTGTATCATCAATTGCTCCTTTTAGATGCATTTTTTAAGAATCTCATTCATCTAGGATCCCCCGAGACATTTGGCCAATAACGCTTTGATATCTCCAATCGCTAAAAGTTTTCCTGTAGTTTTTTCCTTCAACTACTCTGATCCATTTTCCAACCCCCTCATGGATGTCTGGAAGGCATGCTGTCAGTCCATCTAGATCCTGATTGGCCCATGGCACATACTGTCCTTGTGTTCCTTTGATTAAAATTGGACACTGTCTTTTCAAATATTTACTGGGGATCTCTGGATCACTGAAATATTGTTGCTACTCTTCACTGTGTGGTTGCATGTTGCTTGGATATCTTCTGGGTTGATGTTCATAGCCTTGCTCTTCATCAAACATGTCCCTGTCGCTTGGTTGGTCAACATCGCTTAAGTATGCACTTGGGAGATGCATGCTCGTTGTTCTTACCAATCTTCTTTGTCTCTAGTTCAATATGTCTTCTCTTTTGGAACCTCTTCAAGGACAAGGTTGCCTGTGACATATTTATATTCTCTTTTAGGGCTGGTGGATAGTGTTCTTGGGGTTAATAGCCTGCATTTTTCTTCTCTTCTCTTTGTTTGCTTCTCATTAGCTATTTGCTCCCTAGTCTCTATTATCTCTTGCTCCAGACCTCTTAGCCTTTTTCTTATGTCTCTCTTAGGTGTAAATCTTGCCTGTGGTCTGCCTTTCTTTTCAATCTCTTGTTCATTCCTCAGTCCTGCTTGTCTTTTTGACATGTTTGTTCTTCTTCTTGTCTTCCTCTCATACCTGAAAATGCTGATGTAACATCTTGATAGGCATTCATAATCTCCACACCTTCTGGGGTTATATGTTTCCCATTTGTCCCTAGTGCTTTCCCCTTCGCTATCCCTGACCACACTGACATCTTTTATGTCTATATTCCCTTTTATTTCTACTGTTCCTGATTTGGCAGGCATTTGTTTTGCAGGTTGGTCAATAGGGGGTGCATAGGGAGGTGGTCTCTCTGTTTTTATTTTTATTTCATTTTTTTCAGTTATATAATTGTGTGTTTTTTTCTGTTTCTCTGCTTTTATTAATTTTATTCCATGATTTTTAAATAATTCCAACACTGCTTGTTCTTTTTCTATCTTGTCTTCTCTTTTTTTAGGCTTTGTGATTTTTTTTTATCAAATTTTTTTTCTCTACATCAAATGTTCCCTTCCTTTGGCCATTTTGTGTTTAAACCTATTGGTCTTTTCCCCCATTTGTTAGACAGCTCCCTTATTAAACTAGAGGACTGCTGTATTCCATCATGCACCAGGGTGAGTTACAACAATGACAAACCCTGGTTTACAGCCAAACTCAGAAGGTTAAGGTTTGATAAGGAAGAGGCCTTCAGGAGTAGGGACAAAGACAGATTTAAAGAGGCGAAGTACAAGTTTAGCAAGGCGGTGAAAGAGGATAAACGACGGTACTCTGAGAAGCTCCAACACCAGCTCTCTTCCAATGACTCTGCATCGGTCTGGAAAGGGCTTAGGCAGATCACCAACTACAAGCCTAAAGCCCCCAGGCCATCAATGACTGACGCCTAGCCAACGACCTGAACGAGTTCTACTGCCGCTTTGAAAGACAAAGGGACAGTCCTGAAACCATCCCCCACGACACCTCCCAACAGCTCCAGCCACAGTGCATCACCTCCACGTCCCCCACCTCAGCAGGGGCCTGGGCACCCCCACCAATGCCCACCTTAAAGGTACCCCCCCTCCACCCCTCCCCCACACCCACTTCAGTGACGACTCTTTCCATCCATGAGAGGGACGTCAACAAACTCTTCAGGAGACAGAACCCCCGGAAACTGCTGGACCGGATGCTGTCTCCCCATCCAGCTTGAAGCACTGCACTGATCAGCTGTCTCCAGTGTTCACAGACATTTTCACCACCTCAATGGAGACATGTCATGTGCCAGCCTGCTTCAAGTCTTCAACTATCATCCCTGTTCCCAAGAAGTCAAGGACCACAGGACTTAACGACTTCAGACCCGTCGCCCTGACCTCTGTGGTGATGAAGTCCTTTAAGCGCCTTGTTTTTTCTCACCTCAAAGACATCACTGACCCCCCTCCTGGACCCCCTGCAGTTTGCATACAGAGCCAACAGGTCTGTAGATGATGCGGTCAACTTGGCCCTCCACTACATCCTCCAGCACCTGGACTCCGCAGGAACCTACGCCAGGATCCTGTTTGTGGATTTCAGCCTGAATGAAAAGCATTTCTCCACCTTTATACCCGTATGTCCGGGGGCGGGACATGCAAATTCTGTCTGACAACTTCTCATTGACATTTTTTCATAGTTCAGAGGTATATTCGGTGCTCAAGAGAGACCTCTAGTGTCGCTTCTTCAACAAAATGTCTCGTTCCCTCCATCAGGGAACGGAGGTTACATCCGTAACCTTGATGTTCTGTTGCATTTAAATTTGCATTTTGTTCTGTCAGTTCCCTTTTGTAGACAACATTGTCTATGTATTACAAGTAATTATTACTAATTCCCTGCGTCTCTATTAATAATCTTTCTAATTCTATTTTTTTTTTTTTTTTTTCAGTTAGTCTACATTTAAACTCAGTATCAGCCTGCATCCACATTAGTTTCTATTTTTGGATGGGCACAGAGAAATTAGCCTTCTCTGTGTCTGTTTCACTGTCAGCTCACTGCCTCCTTTATTACTCTCTCTGTCTGCCTCACTCAACCCACTCCCTTTTTCACTATCTGTCTGCTGTGTTACCGGTCTCCACAGCACGTAATGCAGCCATGCAATGTTCGGCTTCACTGCACATGAGAGAGAGAGAGAGAGAGAGAGAGAGAGAGAGAGAAGTTTTAACAACTAATTTTCTTGTCTGAAACACCCTAACTACAATTTGAATGGTGTCCAGATAAGCAACAAAGCCAACATCTTAGAAGACACACACAGAATAACTCACGAATATTTAACATTCATAATTGAGGAAGTAATGATGAATTTAATCTTAATATTTCTCCATGGGCTTCACCTGCTTCCAGTGACCAACTTTTCCTTAGCATTATCAATAATTTTTTACAATCAAATACATCAAAGATATTTCTTAATTCTAAAAATCAGAACTTCTGTAATGAATAACATTTTCAATACAACTTTTGTTTAAAATCCAATTATTTAGCTCCAGATAATGTGATACTCAGAGGTGGGCGCAAGTCACACATGTTCAAGTCACAAGCAAGTCTCAAGTCTTAACCATCAAGTCTCGAGTCAAGTCTCAAGTCTCAAGTGCAGTGCAGACAAATCAAGCAAGTCAAGTCAGTGACTAGATACTAGGTTAGACCAGAAAACTAGATACCTTATTATCCTAATTGTTCAGATTTTTAGAAATAACCAGTTAAAATGTATAACACTGCATGTATGCTTTGTAAAAATGCGGTCAGATTTTCACATTGATCTTACAAAAATTGCAGACGGGCTGAATGAAAATGCAAATTCACTCTCTGACAGTAAGTGGCTCTTATTTAACAGCAGAAAAAACAAAACAAAGCAGCCTTGCGCTTATAAACAATACTTTATTAGGCATTATACGGAGATAAGATGAAAAGAAAATTACATCGAAACTTTTCTGAAGACAGTCAGTTCCCATCAGAGATACATTTACAAAAAATAGTCATAATGGTATTGCATTCAAGGGCTTAAGTTAAAGTCTTCAGAAGTCATAATCACTATGAGAGCACTTTGAGTCACGAGTCATTTTGTATATTTTATACTACTTCACCTTTTAAATAAAGTGTTGCGACTGCAAATCTGACTGTTATGGTTTTATATTGCCAACAAATGGTTATGGAATATTGTTGACTGTTGAGAAGGATTAGAAAAGGCAAACTGTCACGAACCCAGCTCCTCCGCTTCCTCGGGCGCGCACGCTTGCACTCCGCTGGCGTGCTCGCGTCCCGCTCCCTCGCTCCGCCCCCCTGGGCTCGTACGCTCTTTTTCCTCCCACGAGCACTCACGCTCTTGGTGCTGTTGCGAGCTCTCGCTCGTGGGCTATCTCCCTCCTCTGACTCACATGCCCGCTTCACGCCAGAACATTATGACCACTTTCACACACGCGCCTCCAATCTTCTGCACTCCCACACATTAGTTACACCTGCCACAGTCCCAATCCCCTGTTATTGTCTACACCTGCACCTTCCCCTATAAATACCCAGCACTTCCGTTTCACGGGTGTTGGTTATTGTGTGTTTAGTTTCCCGTGCTTTGCCCCGCTAGTCCCGTCTAGTTCTGCCCCCGCTAGTCTCATCTAGTTTCGCCCCCGCTAGTCTCATCTAGTTTCGTTCTCGTTACCTCTTAGCTTGCCAACTCCCTATTCTTCTCGTTCCCGTCATTGTTCCCGCTCGTCTCGTTTTGTTCGTCGCCCTACTTGTTAACTGTTTTCCCGTCTTCGACCCCTTGTTATATCTTTGATTCCCCGGCTTCTGACCCAACGCTTCCCTCGACTACTCTCTCTGTATTTGCCCTGTGGTGTACTTTTGCCTGCACTGCTTTTAATAATCATTAAAAGCAGTTTTCACCGACATTGTGACTGTCTCATCTTGTGTGTGTGTGTTCCCGGGTTACAGAATAACCAACCTCACCATTGACAGTCACAATGCCCCACGATCAGGATTCGCGCAGCTCACTCGAGCGGAGAAACACGTCACATTCGGCGCGCGGAGCTACTGTGTGGTGAGAGGACCACGCGCTCTCGGCCCGGGGGCAGCAGGTAGGCATAATGTCTGATTTATGTCACCCTGTTTTACCTGTGTCTGCCCCGAGCCCGTTTATGCATCTAGTGCATTTCTGGCGCCGTGCACTCTTCGGGCGCTAACCTAGGGTTATTTATGCGAGGTAGCGGTTGTGTGGCTCTTAGCCCCGCCCTCGACATCATGGACCCAGCGGCCCAACTCATGGTTTTGCGTCAGGGAGCCAAACCTTGGAGGCTTATGTCTCTGATTTTTGTGCCCTGGCCAGCCAGGTGAATTTTGATGAGGTGGTTCTGAAGGACATTTTTCAAGATGGACTGAATGAGCCAGCCTCATCATACATGCCTGGTGGTCGCTGCTCTCTCAACCTGGTTCAGTTTATTGACCTCGCCCTGCTGTGCGTTGGTTCCTCGTTTACTGTGGGGGAGGCAGATACTGAACCAGCGCTTTACACGGCCCCCAAGCCTTACACGGCCCCCGTCTTGAAGCCTACTACGGCCCCCGTCTTGAAGCCTTACACGGCCCCCGTCTTGAAGCCTTACACGGCCCCCGTCTTGAAGCCTGACACGGCCCCCGTCTTGAAGCCTTACACGGCCCCCGTCTTGAAGCCTGTCACGGTCCCAGTCCCTATGCCTGACACGGCCCCAGTTCCGGGGCCTGTCACGGCCACAGCCTCGAAGCCTGGCACGGCCAGCGAGTCAACGCCCATGCCTGCCACGGCCAACGAGCCAGCGCCCACGGCCAACGAGCCAGCGCCCACGGCCAACGAGCCAGCGCCCATGCCCGCCTCGGCCAACGAGCCAGCGCCCCTGTCTGCCACGGCCGGTGTGCCAGCGCACATGTCTGCCACGGTCAGCGAGCCAGGGCCTGTAGCCTCGACCGTCCCCATGGCCACGTCCCCTGTTGGCCGAAGACGTAAGAGAAGGAAGAGGGCCCCTTCTCCCCAGTCTCGTCTTGTGTTCAAGACCGCAGAGGGTCCCTCAGAGTCTCCCACGGCTCTGCCGGGCTCTGCTCCGCCCCCAGAGTCTCCCACGGCTCTGCCGGGCTCTGCTCCGCCCCCAGAGTCTCCCACGGCTCTGCCGGGCTCTGCTCCGCCCCCAGAGTCTCCCACGGCTCTGCCGGGCTCTGCTCCGCCCCCAGAGTCTCCCACGGCTCTGCCGGGCTCTGCTCGCCCCTCTGAGCCCTCCCGGGCTCCGCCTCACGAGTCTCCAAGGGCCCCTCACGAGCCTCCCAGAGCTCTACCCCTCAAGTCCCTCAGGGCTCCACCCTTCAAGCCTCTCACGGCTTCGCCCCTCGAGTCTCTCAAGGCTCCATCCCTCGAGTCTTTCATGGCTCCACCCCTCAAGCCTCTCACGGCTTCGCCTCTCGAGTCTCTCAGGGCTCCATCCCTCGAGTCTCTCATGGCTCCACCCCTCAAGCCTCTCACGGCTTCGCCTCTCGAGTCTCTCAGGGCTCCATCCCTCGAGTCTTTCATGGCTCCACCCCTCAAGCCTCTCACGGCTTCGCCTCTCGAGTCTCTCAGGGCTCCATCCCTCGAGTCTTTCATGGCTCCACCCCTCAAGCCTCTCACGGCTTCGCCTCTCGAGTCTCTCAGGGCTCCTCCGCCTCTCAGGGCGTCCCCTCTCGAGTCTTTCATGGCTCCACCCCTCAAGCCTCTCACGGCTCGCCTCTCCGAGTCTTTCATGGCTCCACCCCTCAAGCCTCTCACGGCTTCGCCTCTCGAGTCTTTCAGGGCTCCACCCCTCGAGTCTTTCATGGCTCCACCCCTCAAGCCTCTCACGGCTTCGCCTCTCGAGTCTCTCAGGGCTCCTCCGCCTCTCAGGGCTCCGCCCCTCGAGTCTTTCATGGCTCCTCTCCTCAAGCCTCTCACGGCTCCCCCTCCAGAGCCTCCTACGGCTCCACCTCCCGAGCCTCTCATGGCTCTGCTCCCAAAGACTCCAGAGCTTCCTAGGGCTCCGCCTCTCGAGCCTTCCACGGCTCCGCCACCCGAGCCTCCTACGGCTCCCCCTCCAGAGCCTCCTACGGCTCCACCTCCCGAGCCTCCCAGGGCTCGGCCACTAGAGGCTCCTACGGCTCCGCCTCCCGAGCCTCCTACGGCTCCGCCTCCCGAGCCTCCTACGGCTCCCCCTCCAGAGCCTCCTACGGCTCCACCTCCCGAGCCTCTCATGGCTCTGCTCCCAAAGACTCCAGAGCCTTCTAGAGATTCGCCTCCCGAGCCTCCTACGGCGCCACCTCCCACGGCGTCACCTCCCCCGGCTCTGCCTCCAGAGCCTACCAGGGCTTCACTCCTGGAGCCTTCTACGGCGCCACCTCCCATGGCGTCACCTCCCTCGACTCTGCCTCCAGAACCTACCAGGGCTTCACTCCTGGAGCCTTCTACGGTGCCACCTCCCACAGCGTCACCTCCCTCGGCTCTGCCTCCAGACCCTACCAGGGCTTCACTCCTGGAGCCTTCTACGGTGCCACCTCCCACGGCGTCACCTCCCTCGGCTCTGTCTCCAGAGCCTACCAGGGCTTCACTCCTGGAGCCTTCTACGGCGCCACCTCCCACGGCGTCACCTCCCTCGGCTCTGCCTCCAGAGCCTTCCAGGGCTTCACCTCTGGAGCCTCCTACGGCGCCACCTCCATGGGCTCCACTTCCAGAGCCTTCCAGGCCTTCACCCCTAAAGCCCCCCTTGGCTCCACCTCCAGAGCCGTCCAGGCCTTCGCCCCTAAAGCCTCCTTTGGCTCCACCTCCAGAGCCCACCAGGGCCTCGCCCCTGGAGTCCTCCACGACTCCGCCTTTCACGGCTCCGCCCCCTGAAACCTTTCCTCACTGGGTCTTGCCTGCTCCTCTTGTGACCGTTCCTCTCCCTGCCCCCTGGCCTCTTCCCTGGCCTCCTGACCTTGTCCGGTGGCCTCCTGACCCTCTACCTGTCCTGTGGCCTCTTCCCTGGCCTCCGGACCCTATTCCTGTCCGGTGGTCACCTTCCAGACCCCCGGACCCAGTCCCTGTCCTCCAGTCGCCTTCCAGGCCCCCTGACCTAGTCTCTGCCCTATGGCTGCCCCCTAGACCTCCCGACCACCCGCCTGTCCACTATGTTCCCCCTGACCTTGCCTTATACTGCCCATTGACCCCGATGGACTGTTTCATTCCCTTTGTGCCTTCTGCCCCCCGCGAGATCACACGCTCGTTCTGTTCCCCGCGAGATCACACGCTCGTTCTGTTCCCGCGAGATCACACGCTCGTTCTGTTCCCCGCGAGATCACACGCTCGTTCTGTTCCCCGCGAGATCACACGCTCGTTCTGTCCCCGCGAGATCACACTCTCGTTCTGTCCCCCGCGAGATCACACTCTCGTTCTGTCCCCGCGAGATCACATCTCGTTCTGTCCCCGCGAGATCACACTCTCGTTCTGTCCCCCGCGAGATCACACTCTCGTTCTGTCCCCCGCGAGCTCACACTCTCGTTCTGTCCCCCGCGAGCTCACACTCTCGTTCTGTCCCCCGCGAGCTCACACTCTCGTTCTGTCCCCCGCGAGCTCACACTCTCGTTCTGTTCCCCGCGAGCTCACACGCTCGTTCTGTTCCCCGCGAGCTCACACGCTCGTTCTGTTCCCCACGAGCTCACACGCTCGTTCTGTCCCCTCGCGCTCCTCGCAGCCGAGCGTGGCCGTCAGGAGCCGTCCTATTCAGAGGGGGGAGTACTGTCACGAACCCAGCTCCTCCGCTTCCTCGGGCGCGCACGCTTGCACTCCGCTGGCGTGCTCGCGTCCCGCTCCCTCGCTCCGCCCCCCTGGGCTCGTACGCTCTTTTTCCTCCCACGAGCACTCACGCTCTTGGTGCTGTTGCGAGCTCTCGCTCGTGGGCTATCTCCCTCCTCTGACTCACATGCCCGCTTCACGCCAGAACATTATGACCACTTTCACACACGCGCCTCCAATCTTCTGCACTCCCACACATTAGTTACACCTGCCACAGTCCCAATCCCCTGTTATTGTCTACACCTGCACCTTCCCCTATAAATACCCAGCACTTCCGTTTCACGGGTGTTGGTTATTGTGTGTTTAGTTTCCCGTGCTTTGCCCCGCTAGTCCCGTCTAGTTCTGCCCCGCTAGTCTCATCTAGTTTCGTTCTCGTTACCTCTTAGCTTGCCAACTCCCTATTCTTCTCGTTCCCGTCATTGTTCCCGCTCGTCTCGTTTTGTTCGTCGCCCTACTTGTTAACTGTTTTCCCGTCTTCGACCCCTTGTTATATCTTTGATTCCCCGGCTTCTGACCCAACGCTTCCCTCGACTACTCTCTCTGTATTTGCCCTGTGGTGTACTTTTGCCTGCACTGCTTTTAATAATCATTAAAAGCAGTTTTCACCGACATTGTGACTGTCTCATCTTGTGTGTGTGTGTTCCCGGGTTACACAAACACACATTTAGAGGCAATGTCGGGTCATTTCAAACTTGTCGTGCTACAAAACAAAAACATTTACTGACAACCCTCAAACATTTGAACAGTAATTTTACATATTAATCTTTCTGGATAATGAAATGATAACAAAATGATTTACTTACCTTTCCTTGTGGTTTTTGAAATGTCTGATGAGTTTTGAGGTTGTGGGGTTTATATCGGATACTTTTGCATTGCATATTGTGCAACTGGCAAATCTTTTTTATTCAGACTATACAATTAGAAATCTTTATATCCAAAGGAGATTATTTTGGGAACTCGACAATCATCTGTCATTTTGGCGTGTTGAGAACGCAGCGTTAACTGCGCAAATGCAGATCAGTGGTGCTGGCGGGCTTACATTTTTGCATATTAATTAATTGATGTTGCAATATTTTTTACAACACATTTCATTACTGTTTATAATAAATTATTGAAAATAATAATAAAAAACATTCAAGTCAAGTCTCGAGTCACTGGTTCTCAAGTCAAAATCAAGTAATTTTCTTCATTTAGTCAAGCAAGTCACAAGTCCTAAAATTTGCAACTCGAGTCAGACTAGATTCAAGTCATGTAACCCGAGTCCCCCACATCTGGTGACACTAACTTTAACTCTACACACAGCTATACCACTAGCTCTATCTCAGTTTAGTTAATCTTATATTACGCTTCCTTCATGACATGAAAAGAACAGCCCAAGGCTGAATCGTATCATTCAAGAGTTAACTTTTTGCTTTCATTCGCACTTCACAGTCAATTCACACACACTTTCAGACACAGATACAAAACATTCTCACAAACACAGAAACGTTCACATTTTTTACAAACATAAGGCCTTTGTAAACACAGAGCTCTCAAAAAATACAACACAACTCTAAAGCACACTATGACTCTATGGCCCTTCCTTTTCGCTCTCTTTCTCTCAGTCACACACTCTCAATCCTGTACTCATTTACTCCCACAGTGGAAGAGAGAAACTGGTGCTTTTTCTTAACTTTAATTTAGTTTCTTTTATTAATTATTGTGGTTCTTTAACTGGATCACACCAACTACAATTTGGATCATGTCCAAATTATCGACAAAGACAATACCTTATAACATTTTTAGTTCTTATAACGATTTTGCTACTGATTTCACTGTTTTTACAGTAAAACTTATCAAAAACTAACCCTAATATATAACCACACACTCACAGTCTAAGCACACACACATACAGCTTAGCACATTGCAGCCAGCATAAGCACAATACAGTCATCATAAACACATCAACCAATGCAGCCAACATACAACAGCAATGCAATTACATTTGTACACAACTTAATACAACCAAAATACTTATTTACATCAACTTATTCAACATAACACATATTTACACTATTCAGCACGTAATTTTAAATATCAAAACATCTTAACTATACCTATGCACCTCTAGGGCGACCACACCGATCACCTGCCAATTTCCCTAAAGGCAGTGCTATTTTGAGAACAATGGCAACCATCCATGTGGGCTCATTGTTTCTCAGCTAGTTCAAAGGCCAACCATCCACATCGGCTCCTTATCCTCACCTTTGTCACTGCATTCAGCAATATTCTCAGAATTCAAAACACCCCTCTTCTGGGTGACCTACCAGAACTGCTCACTTCCGTGCTGCCTAGAAGTGCAGTATCCGTAGGATTTGCACACCTCTTGCATGACCTACCACAGTTGCTCATCCCTGAACTGCCTAGAGGTGCAGTATCCATAGGATTTGCATGCTTCAACTTATTTACAAGACATATTTACATTTGCAGACACAGTTTTTGAAACCTGGAACCCAGTTCTTTCTTTCATCCAATTCACTTAGGTAAAGTTGGTTTTATATTCGCATATTCGCACATTCGCGGACTTCCGCGTTCAATATTTCGTTAATTAAACGTTGTTGCTACACACAACACCTATCACATATAACTAAAGATAAAACACCAGAAGCTACAACATAAATTTCCTCAAAACGATCTTTCCTTCGCACTGGACAAAATACATTGATCTCTATGCGCAGGCTGCTAAGAAGGGACCATCTGCAAAGTGCAAACCCGAAGGAAAGCTAGTTTTGAGGAGATTAAAATATTAAAACAATGTTATTTGTGTAGTAACAATATTCAGCTCATGAGATATTGAGCGCGAACTGCGCTAAATATCGTGGCGAATATAAAAAGCAACTTTACCCAAGTTGCAGACATGATCATGTAGGACCTTCAGGACCACATAGCCTACGTGGACAGCACCATGAACATAGTCAAGTTTAAAAAAAAAAAACAACCAGGGTAAAAATAGTTTCAGGTTTGATATTTGCTGCGTATTCACCTAGACTGCTTTAGTGTACTTTTGTGTAGGCTATTGTACATACAGTACGCAAAAATGTTTTATGTAAAAGTTACAGTAATTCACCAAAGGGCTTTTTTCATGTTCCAAAGGTTGTAGTATGTTCCTACTGACCAGACTGACTTACTACAGGTGGAATTTTAACAGTACCTCCCTTACTGTACGTTCAGTATACAAATATTAATTAAAATAAATTACAGTAATTCCCCTAAAGTATTTTTTCCTGTTCCAAAGGCTGTAGTGCTTTCCTATTGACCACACTGTCTTACTACAGGTGAAATTTTGACAATAACTCCCTTACTGTACGTACTGAAGGGTTGGGGTCAGAATCCCCTGTCTCTTCAATTTAATTATATATATCCTTTTTATATATATCCTTTTGAATGATTAATTTATTCTTATTAAAAATTCAACAATCAAGTATGTATCCTAATCATTTCTGTATTCATTTTCTTTTAGGTGCATTCCGGTGTGTGCCCTTGGGATGTGCTCACATGCAAGGGGCCTTTTGATGATAATTGTCTTGGGATTCAGAGAGCGGCGAGAGAGACTCTGTACTCATGTATTGCATATATATTTTATATATATATATATATATATTGTAAGAAAATCAAAACCAAATAATTTACAAGCTTTTAACTTCATGAGGTGCAATGGCAAGGTATCTAACACCGGAGACGTCCTTGGTGAATCTGCCTCTGGCTGGACATTCCTTTACAGTCCTTTTTAAAGTCCATCAACTTTTGACATGTTCAGAAATCCCTCCTGGAAACTCCCTCTGCATACATTCAGTCTTTTACAGCCAATTGGTCAAACACAAAATCTTGAACTGTCATTATTTCTGGAAGACCCCTTAGGACTTTTGCATATAAAACTCTTTGTCTCTTTGTCCTCTTTTTCTGGACCTTTCCATCATCGCTGTATCTTCTGTATCTCGATCCACTAACACATAGGCGGTAATGATGGCATTTTTCTCCTTTCTTTTGCAAAGCTCTTTCTAATACATTTTCAACTCCTCTCTACTCTGCCACCATCATCTGCTTAATAAATGCTTACAACATTCAGTGTGGTATGTTTTTCTTTATAAACCATTTTCATAATAAAAATATTTATAAAACAAGTTGCAGTGTTTTCCTTAATAAACCAGCTTCATAATAAAAATCTTTATAAAAGAAGTTGAGGTGTTTTTCTTAATAAACTATTTTCTCAATATATGGTTACAATGATTATTAATACAAGTGTTTTACAGTAAACACTTTCTTAATAAATTGTTTAACAACTACTTATGGTACCTTTCATTATAAAACCACTTTTTATTAGTTACAATTGTGGTTTACTATGACCCATAAATACTTCATATACCAAAAGCCATGATTAGAATAGAATAATTGCATATTTCACAACAATATCCACATATCTGCATCTATATATCTGTCTTAGTTGACTTGTATAAGTTTGAGGGTCAGTTTATACATAATTTCACCTTATTTTCATTAAGTGAACATCTCATGTGTATTTCTTTAGGGAGTGGAGTAAAGGGGCATATTATCGTTCCTGCTTTCCTGGAGTGAAATGTTTTATCAGCCTGTTAAGGTGGACTGAACTTCTGATAATTAGCTCAGGCCTTCTTCAGCCTCAAAGAGAACTGTTGTTTGTCAGTGTTCTCTGTGTGTGTGCCTTTGATATTCTTTGCAGGTTCTGAACTTTGTGATATAGCCTAAAACATTCTCGGACCCTGGAAGAAGGTCACCACGGACTTAAATCTCGGAAATGGACGACAAATATTCTGATTAATGGCGATATACCCACTTATCTATCAAAAATGTATTATTGTTTAGACTTTATGTTGTCTTAGCCAATCAGAAGTAAACGATTATGTAATGCATGTCCTTGGAAAAGGTATAATTGTGTGAGATTTGTTTGTAAGGTAGAGTTGGCTTGCGACCTCCTCGTGACTTTGACGCTGGCTCTACCAATTTAACTGCAAACTATTCTTCAGTAAAATTTTACTTATTTGATTGAATTTCACGACTCCTGGTCTTCTTTCATCATATTATCTGGTCCTGGGTCTTACAACTGTACCCCCCCAAACAGTACAATAATCAAAAAAAGAAAATGTCCTGTTCCAAAGGCTGTAGTGCTTTCCTAGTGACCATACTGACTTACTACAGGTGAAATTTTCACAATAACTCCCTTACTGTACAATTATCAAATATATTTATGTAATAAACATTATTACATGTGTTTATTACATATGTTTATGTAATAAACTGTAATTCACCTATAGTGTTTTTTTTATATTTATATTCCAATGGCTGTAGTGCTTTCCTAGTGATCAGACTGACTTACTACAGGTGAAATTTTGACAATAACTCCCTTACTGTACGTACAATAAACTAATAAGTTCAAGAAAACATTACTGTAATTCCCCTAAAGTATTTTTTCCTGTTCCAAAGGCTGTAGTGCTTTCCTAGTGATCAGACTGACTTACTACAGGTGAAATTTTGACAATAACTCCCTTACTGTACGTACAATAAACTAATAAGTTCAAGAAAACATTACTGTAATTCCCCTAAAGTATTTTTTCCTGTTCCAAAGGCTGTAGTGCTTTCCTAGTGATCAGACTGACTTACTACAGGTGAAATTTTCACAATAACTCCCTTACTGTACAATTATCAAATATATTTATGTAATAAACATTATTACATGTGTTTATTACATATGTTTATTACATAATTCACCTATACTGTTTTTTTATATTTATATTCCAATGGCTGTAGTGCTTTCCTAGTGATCAGACTGACTTACAACATGTTGAATACTGCCAATACCTACCTTACTGTAAGTATACTACAATCATATTATTCTGAAGAAATTATTCTAATTTCACCTTTTTTCATGTTCCAGAGGTTATAGCATGTTCCTAGTGATCACTCTACTCAATTAACTTTGATCAATGTATTAGGTAAAAGTATGTATTATAACTGCTGTTCCTTGTACAACACATTTATTTCATTGATTAAAGAAATTCAGATACTTTAGATTAATCATATTTTCAAAGTTATAAATAAGCAACACCCTTATTGTAATGATTCAAGTTAAGTTTTTGTTATGAAGTCCTGAAGAAGTGGATTCTGGAATACAGGATAATGTATGAAATTCAGAACCATGGACAGCGCCGTTTCCAGCGTGCGAAAAACATGTGTTGTGCCAAATTTCAACCCCCGCCAATTATTACCCTCTATTGGTAAGTTTAGGATTAGTTATGGGGAGTGGTTAGGGTTAGGATTAGGCAATCAGGTACTGACTTCAATGAGGGGGGGTAATAATTTGGCAAGGGGTCGAAATTCGGCACATGCCGGAAAGGACACAGCACACACTCATCTTATGTTCAAAAATAATTTCTATAATCACAATTCAGTCACTGCAAAGATTGAGAAAAAAAAAAAAACATCTTACCTTAAGTTAGAATAGAGTATTATGCCTTGGCTTGACTTCGATGTGAACCCAAAGTGTGTGAGTGATACATTCTGGTTTAGCTATCGCTTGCTTGCTAGACATTTTTAGTATGACTTCTCAGTTTCTTCTGTTTGGCGCACATGGTTAATTTGCATACATGCACAGGACTGGTTGGCTCCGCTTGGCAAAAAATAGAACATTTGTGAATAAATGTTTTGAATTCTGAATACTGGACATGGTGAGGTTAAAAAAAATTTAGTGACAATAACATTTTATTTAGAAATATTTATATTTTGCTTTTGATGCTTTCAGAGGGTCTCACCCAGCTAACACAAATACGTGACTGTTACATAACTGCAACATTTTTAATAATATGGGAGGACATTAAATGGTCTAATTTAAGTTGTCCTCATTGGCCCAAAACTATTTTAGGGACTTTTTCAACGACATATGAATGATACAGACTCAAAAAGTTGTTCATTTACTGTAGAACAAAGCACAAACAGCAAAAACAGTATGCAAACAGGTTATACATTTAAATGAACAAGGTTCTCCCCAAAAGCTTGACGTCTTCATTTTGGTGGCCCTAATAACAAAGCAAGAATAAGAACAGTTCAGTGTGTTCCAATTTAACATTTAAATACACAAAGCAATTAGCACTGAAAGATAGAATCTGTATAAGCAGACAGTTTTGTTTAAAAATCGCTCATATATTTTTCTAAACATTGTCACAAAGTTATGTTGTGGCAAGTGCATTATTTCCCTTTAAAAAATGTTTATAACTTCATGACATGTATCACTATAATCTAGAAAACTTTAGTTTGAAATCATTACTTTTACATTTAATAATACATATTATTTTGTTTTTCTTCTTCTGAAGTCGTGATTCACGATAATTTTTTTTTTGAAACTAGGAAACTAGGCCTATTTATGATTATTGCTGAAGGCAGCATTAAACCTCCAAAATGTCAGGTGGTGGTGCAACTGTCTGAAAAAATGAACAGACTAAGAAAACAATTTAACATGGTGTCTTAATAATAATAATAAAAAAGTTTATAAATATCAGTAGTTTTAAATCTATTGAGGTAATTGAGAAACTTTTGTCCAGCAATTTGTATATTCTCAAATATTATTATGAATTTACAAGGTAATAACAGTAAACATGAGCCTAACTGATCTCTTTGGCAGAGTGAAAAAGTTTGTAGAGCTCTCTCAAATACTGATAAGAAATGCTAATTTCAAGTATTGGTAGGTTGGTGGTACACTTTCCATGTCAGGTGGTACAACATAATATTTTTGTTGTACCACCTGACATAAAACTGAAAGTAGTTTAAACACTTTAAAATATCATTTAATATCTGAAAATTGTTTAAACACATTGTCTTCAATAGTGTTGATGTCATTAGAAGTCTTACCAAGTGAGGCTGGATCCGAACTGGAGCTGCTGTAATCTCTAGTAAAATATGCTGAGCATCCTGAGATACAAACAACTGTAACCCGCACAAGAAGAGACAGTCACAATGTATAGTCAAACTGCGTTTATTGCAGGCAAAGCAAAAGTACAAATAGGGCAAATCCAGAAGAGAGTGGTCGAGGGAGCGTAAGGTCGAAGCCGGGAATCAGGATATGGCAACGGGCAAAACTACAAAAGAGTGGTCGAGGAAAGCGTAAGGTCGAAGCCGGGAAGTCAGAATAGCAGAACGGGTAAACAAGCGAGTTGAATAGACAGGGAGCTAGGGGAACACTAGAGCTGGCAAAGCGAAGGGGTAAACTAAACAATAACCAACCAGAGTGAAACGAAAGGGTTGTGATATATATAGGGGAGAAAACGAGCGGTGCAGGTGAAACGAATAACCAGGTGATTGGGACGTGTACAGGTAAAACTAATACTCTGGTGATTGGGAGCGTGCATGAGAGCCAGAGGGGGTGATTGGGAGTGAGCGTGTGAGCTCGGGGAGCGAGCCTGTGAGCTCGATGAAGCGGGGAGAACTAGAGGAGCGGGGTTCGTTACAGTACTCCCCTCTGCTACGGACGGCTCGGACGGCCGCGCTCGGTTGCGAGGAGCCGACCTCTGGGAAGCGGTGCGGGACGATCGGGATGTTGGCGATGGTAGTCTAGCTTGAGAGCCTGGTCCAGGACATCTCTCGATCGTACCCACGACTGTTCCTCAGGTCCGTAGCCCTCCCAGTCGACCAGATACTGCAACTCGCCACCTCGACGTCGGAGTCTAGCAAGGCCCGGACCGTATAGGCGGGTTGACCACCGACATCGAGTGGTGGAGGGGTGTTTGGGCTGCCGTGGGCGGAACATGGGGCTATAGAACACGGGCTTCAAAAGGGAAACATGAAACACAGGACAAATTTTGTAGCGGGGTGGCAAAAGTAATTGGTAAGTGACTGGGTTAATACGTTTAATAATTTTAAAAGGGCCGACATACTTGGGGCTTAGCTTCTTACACGGGAGACGGATGCGGATGTCTCGGGTTGAGAGCCAAACCCTTTGGCCCGGATGGAACAGGGGTGCAGGACGGCGTCGGCGGTCTGCCTTAGCCTTCTGGGTCTGGGTGGAGCGTTGAATCCGGTCATGGGTGGCTCTCCAGACCTGGGCACATCTTCGGGCCCAGGGATCCACCTCCGGAACGTCACTGGGATCCGCTTCCCATGGGAAAAGGGGTGGTTGGTAGCCCAGGACGCACTGGAAAGGGGTAAGACCAGTAGAAGAGCTGACCAGGCTGTTCTGGGCGTATTCGGCCCAGGGGAGATAGGTGTGCCAGCTGCCTTGGGTCTGGGCGCAGTAGGCTTGCAGGTACCTGCCAATCTCCTGGTTGAGACGCTCGGTCTGGCCATTGGTCTGGGGGTGGTATCCCGAGGAGAAGTTGAGTTGGATACCCAGTCTGTCACTGAAGGCCCGCCAGAAGCGAGACGTGAACTGGGTACCCGATCCGAAGTGATCTCCTCGGGAATACCGAAGTTTCGGAAGATGTGGGTGATCATGTGGTCGGCCAGTTGTGTCGCGTTGGGTAACCCGGGTAGGGGAATCAAGCGGCACATTTTGGAGAAACGGTCTACCACAAGGATCTCGGTCCGGCCGTCGGAGGGGGGCAAGTCGGTAATAAAGTCCATGGCGATGTGGGACCATGGTCGGTCAGGGATAGGTAACGGTTGGAGGAGTCCTGCGGGAAGGTGACGAGGTGTTTTGGACTGGGCACAGACCGGACACGAGAGGACATAGTCGTGGAAGTCGTCCTTGAGCTGAGGGCCACCAAAATCTCCTAGCAAGGAGCTCGGTAGTACGGGTAATCCCGGGTGGCCAGAACAGAGGGAAGTGTGAACC